>NC_079443.1:4679688-4789688 GCF_903798145.1 Danio aesculapii | reverse complement strand
GTTTAGCTTTAACTTCCTTCAACACACCTCCATTTCAGTAGCACAAACATATAACCATAAATTATTTACTTTACATATCACATGTATCACACCCCTAATTCGCGGCTGACCTCATTGCCCAATGACTGACCTCATTGCCCAAACCCAAGCGAGCACCGATTGACCAGCACCAACCATAGACTGTAAAATATATGGACTGAGCATCCGTGACGTCACCCATAGGTTTCTGAACACTGCAAAAGAAGCTACTAGTAGGCGAGGCCAACCGTCGCCATTTTGTTCGCGCGTCATCACACCCACGGCGGGATAACAAATAAGGGCAAAGAGGCGGAGAATGGGCGGAGCTACAGACGCCTGCTGGCACTTTGCTTAGACCTGGCAGACAGACTTTACTTTGGGAGAAACGCTTAATACTTTATTACCTGCGACTCGTTTGTGTTCTGACCACATGTGCTTGGCTGTACACTATATCAATAAAGTGTTTAGACTTTTAAAAACACTGTAGTAATACATTGAGCCTCTAAACATTGTTCTTATGACGTTTTTCTACAGGAGGAAAACGCGAATTACTTCCAAACACTTCAAATATAGTCTGTGTTAGTAAATGCAAGACTCTTGATGAAATCCAGCATAACACTGTATGATAACGCTTCAGATGACTGATCTAGAGCCTACAGCTAATCAATCTGTCACATTCTGGAGTGCTTTACAGGTCTAAAGAAAAATATTAATGATAAATGATCTTAAATAAAACTATTACATTTATAGAGATGGTATACAAGTATATAACTTTACTCACATGGGAAACGGAGGCCACGTGAATGGTTTGTGAGCACAATTAAGTGCACACAGCATCCCATATCATCTGATAATTGTAAGAAATAAGTCCAAAAGGCAGCTGACTGTGTAAAGCCACATAAAACAACACAAAAATACGATGAATATGCCGAGATTAGTGGCTAATCTGCCAGATTCAGCTGAGGTGAAGTGACGGCGACCAGCGAGACCTAGCTGTCACTCAAGTGGCCACGCCCTTAATTATGCAAACTTAATATAACCTAATATAAAGGAAATGGATGAGTTATAAAAAAATTCACCCCCCTCACAGTTGTCATAGAGGGTAATAATAGCTATATGACCCAAAATCGTTCTTTGTACCAGGCTGTAAACACCTTTTTTTTCTGCTGTAAATTTGGCCATTCTAACAGTGGGCTCAATTGCAACTTGCTCTATTATGGAGCCAGGACTAGCGGAATTTTGATGAATTGCAGTTTCAGTTACTTCCGTATTGGCTTCCAGAGAGAGAGCGGGAGGTTGCCGCTTGGCACCAACCCATTTCCCTTGACCCAACTGACTTTGTTTTCAAAAGCAATCCAGAAAAACAAAAGCCCTCACGGCAGCTTGCTTTTGACCATGTTTTCAGATTTTACCACATTCTCACTCTGTTAATTAGTTGTTTATTTTATATTTTAGCTTTTGTTGTTTTGTTTTTTGTTCGCTGGACTCGAACCCCGTCATCAAAATTCAGGCATTTGTTCATCTGGCTACATAATTCATGATCGCCAGAAATGTATACAGGTCATAGTTTTCAGAATGAGCCTATGTTGCTAGAATATATGCCCCGTCCTTTATCTTGTCTGGTGTTCATGTTTATGTAACTCAGCCAGTGTTCGTGGGTCTGGTGGACCTGCTTCATTTTTGTGTTTTTAACTCAACAAAATCAACAATTTTATGTTCAAATATTCAACAGATGTTTTCTTCCTCCCAATTGCAAGTAATATAAACAGCACTTATGGTTAATATATTCTATTTACCTTTGTTAGGTCACATATATGATTAAAATGCTACTTTTTTGCCCAATTGAACACGCTGCCTTTTCATTCAAGCCTGTACAACACATGAGGGTCATAGTTTTACATGTAAACCTATGTAATAGCCTACTGTGTATACTGTCCATGTTGGGTCCACACCCTAGGAGGACAGAGTTTACATACCTATGCCCTACAATTTCCACACTTACTTTAACCCCAGGTCTAGAGGAATTGAACTTCCTCTATGTAATATTAACATGTGGGGGAGGTGTAGAGTGTGTTGTTATTGAAAATGTGTTCCAATTTACACTCACCGGCCACTTTATTAGGTGTTCAACTGCTTGTTAATGTAAATTTTTAATCAGCCAATCACATGGCAGCAACTCAAAGCCATTAGGCATGTAGACATGGTCAAGACGACCTGGTGCAGTTCAAAGCGAGCATCAGAATGAGGAAGAAAGGGGATTTAAGTGACTTTAAATGTGGCATGGTTGTTGGTGCCAGACAGGCTAGTCTAAGTATTTCAGAAACTGCTGATCTACTGGGATTTTCACGCACAACTATCTCTAGGATTTACAGAGAATGGGCCGACAAAGAGAAAATATCCGGTGAGCGGCAGTTCTCTGGGCGCAAATGCTTTGTTGAAGCCAGGGGTCAGAGGAGAATGGTCAGACTGGTTCCAGCTGATAGAATGGCAACAGTAAGTCAAATAACCACTTGTTATAACCGAAGTCTGCAGAAGAGCATCTCTAAACACAACATGTCCAACCTTGAGGCAGATGGGCTACAGCAGGAGAAGACCACACCGGGTGCTGCTCCTGTCAGCTAAGAACAGGAAACTAAGGCTACAATTCACACAGGCTTAACAAAATTTAACAATAGAAGATTGGAAAGACGTTGCCTGGTTTGATGAGTCTCGATTTCTGTAGCGACATTCGGATGGTAGGGTCAGAATTTGGTGTCAACAACATGAAAGCATGAATCCATCCTGCCTTGTATCAACGGTTCAGGCTGGTGGTGATGGTGTAATGGTGTGGGGGATATTTTCTTGGCATATTTTAGGCTCATTAGTACCAATTGAGCATTGTGTCAATGCCACAGCCTACCTGAGTATTGCTGCTGACCATATCCATCCCTTTATGACCACAGTGTCTCCATCTTCTGATGGCTGTCTCCAGCAGGATAATGCGCCATGTCATTAAGTGCGAATCATCTCAGACTGGTTTCTTGAACATGACAATGAATTCACTGTACTCAAATGGCAACCACAGTGACCAGATCTCAATCCAATAGAGCACCTTTGGGATGTGGTGGAACGGGAGACTCACATCATGCTATCATGTCAATATGAACCAAAATCTCTGAGGTATATTGCCAGTCCCTTGTTGAATCTATGCCACAAAGGATTAAGGCAGTTCTAAAGGCAAAAGGGGGTCCAACCTGGTACTAGTGGTGTTCCTAATAAAGTGGCCGGTGAGTGTATGTTCTTCATAGAAAACGAGTCAAGACCCATGAGTCATGAGAAAATTAATGACTTGTATTCATTTTATTTGGTGAAAAAATTCAAACGGGTTCCACAGAATACACCCAAACACCTTACAAGGGTTAACATCAATTTAATATTTCTGAATGAATACTTACAGGTAAACATTGTATATGTGATGGTAGGGGTATTTTTGTTCAGTTATCAGTGGGTCTCATACCTCAGAAATGGAGTACTACAGTACTAATGAGTGGTGACCGTGGTTGTGCAGATAACAAGCATTCCCCAGAGAGAAAGATTCCCATTTGGGATATTGGGTTCCCGCAGGTAGCTTCTTCTCAACAGCAGGAGAAACTAATGAGGGGTGATCCAGCATTAGCATACAGCTTCCCATCTGCTGTTGACAGGGCTGTTCATATACTGTAGCTGCAGCATTCACATGGGAAACCCAGATTATTCAGAGAGTTCCTGAGACTGTCAGCACTGCTAAAGACAGGTCAGGGGGGAAAACGGATGCTCTTTTGGGGGGAAAAAAATGTGGTGGATTTCTGGAATATTTTGTTTCTGTTGTGTGACAGGGTTGGGTAAATCTCAGCACTGGACACTATTGTCACAAATAATTGATATGTGTATGGATTTACATTGTGTGAATTTTAACATTACAAAAAACACTTGTGATTAATACTTAATTTTCATCTCTCTTGAGTTTAAAATTAGTTCATCTTTTGATTTTTGGGGTTTTTTATTCATTCGTTCATCATGTGACAGCATGTTAGGAGACGAATTACTCAAACCTGTCTTTCACATGGTGAAAGAACGACTCAAACCCAACAGAAGACACAACATTTTACAAAGAGCATGATGTACCAGGCAATATTTGAATGTAAATTTAAATGAAGTCATCATGTCCGTCGTTCTGTAAGATGCTCTGAGTGGAATATCAGATGTCTTCTTTTGGGGATTTGCCTCAACAGCTGCAGTGAATTAATTTCTTTTTCCTGTGTTTCCCCTTGAGCAAGAAAGATTCTTTAACACACAGGACAGTACACATGGCTGGCTTCTTCATTAACATTGCCGTTTACACCTGGTAGTATATCCCAGGTGGTCTCCTCAAAAAAAAAAATAAATAAATAAATAATTCAACTGCAATCTGGTATATCAAATGCATTTTCAATGGAATTGTCTAGTAGAGGGTATCTATATGATGTTAGCAGACATAATAAAGACATGTTCCTTTTGTGGAAAGAAACCAAACCAGCCCACCCATCAATCCCCGCCAAACAAACCAACCCAAATCAAACAATCCAAACCAACCCAACCCAACCAACCAAAACAAACTCACCAAACTCAATCAACCAACCAAACCAACCAACCAAATAAACCAACCCAAACCAAACTAAACCAACCCAACCTATCAAACCAACCAACCAAACCAAACCAAGTCAACCCAACCAACTAAGCCAACCCAAACCAAACTAAACCAACCCAACCCATCAAACCAACCAACCAAACCAAACCAAACCAAGTCAACCCAACCAAACAAACCCAACAAAACCAAATTCAATCAACTAAACTAAACTAAACTAAACTAAACTAAACTAAACTAAACTAAACTAAACTAAACTAAACTAAACTAACCAACCAATCCCAACCAACCAAACTAAACTAAACCAACCCAACCAACTAATCCCAACCCACCAACTAACCAAACCACACCAGCCTAACCCATCAAACCCAGCTAACCCAACCAAATCAAACCAAACCAAATCAAACCAAACCCAACCCAACCAACCAACCAACCAACCAAACCAACCAACTAAACCAAACCATCAAACCCAACCAACCAAATCCAACTCAACCCAATCAAATAAAACCAACCAACCAACCAACCAACCAACTTCATTTTCAACCATTTTCTTTTCAGCTTAGTCCCTTTATTAATCTGAGGTTGCCACAGCGGAATGAACCGCCACCAACCAACTTCTACTTGCAAATAATATATCAATGAAATAAATCAGTAATAAATCAGTATGGTTCAATAATCCTTTGTGGTTTATTTTCATTGTAAAACATTTCATTGTAAAACATATTTTCATTGAGTACATTGTAAAAAAGCAATTAGTTGACTATTTTATGGCCTGTTGGATTAAAATTCAGAAAAATAAGCTGTGAATATTAAAAACAACGTCAAATTCAACAGTTCCAAATTATAACCGACTTTTTAAAGTAAAGTCAACTTGTGTACTTGAAAATATTTAAAAATAGTGTTTGCTCTTAGTGGTTAAAGTTGACATATTTAAAATGTACTAAAAGGCCACTTAAACATTACCAATGGGTAATTACAAATATATTTATGTATAGTGTAGAAGTATATTGAAATCTATCTATCTATCTATCTATCTATCTATCTATCTATCTATCTATCTATCTATCTATCTATCTATCTATCTATCTATCTATCTATCTATCTATAACAGATGTATAATAATACACAATATATAATAGATGTTTTTTTTAGTAAGAGGAAGCACAGTTGCAGATGAAACATAAAGACATCCAGCTGTAGATGTTGTGACCAGTTTGTCCGGTTAGCTCTTCGTGTACTCTGGCGGACTCAAGGTGCAAAGAGGGGCTGACCACGACGACGACGACGACCGGGTTTGAGTCCGGGGAAGAGCGGTTCCAGAAATCAGGTAAGAAAACAAAAACAAAATCCAAAAAATGAAGCGAACAAGTTCGTCACAGGGTGAGAATGTGGTCAAAATCCAAAAACGTGGTAAAAATCAGACGAAGGCTTTTCTTTTTCTGGACGGCTTTTGTGAATCCTCGTTGGTTGGGTTTAGGGACGGAGGAGGGTGGGTCAGTCCGCCGATTGGCCGGTCGCACGGTCAATCATTCCGTCGTCCAGGCAGACAGGCGGAAGGTCATTCGACAGCGGCCTCCGGCGGGTTTACGCGAGAGCGGCGCGGGAAAAAGCGCGGACTCGCGAAAACAAAAACTGCAAAAATACGTACCTCCCGGGACGTATTTCGTGGTCTCCAGAAATGTCCCCGGGACTACGTTCTCAGAATGAGCCTGGGTTGAATATTCCAGCCTCATCTCACGAGAAAATGTACGTATTTTACCGTTACGAATTCGTAAGAGTTCAGTCGTACGAAATTGTATGATTTTTAAAAAAGGAGGCGTGGCACCTAACCCCACCCCTAATCCCAACCATCATTGGGGGTTGAGCAAATCGTACTAAATTGTTCGAATTAGATCGTACGAATTCATACGAATTAGCCACTAAATCAAAAAGTTACGAATTGCCATGAGATATGGATATTCAGAAGCTTTGTTTAACTCTGATTTAATGCGCTTGTAAGCATGAACTCAATTCGGTGCGCATACATTATTAAATTGTATTAAATTATCATTTGCAATCTCATCAGTACTCAAATTTGGTCTTATTAATCTTCATGGGTTTCCATGCATGTACGTGATTTCATGCTCGGGCAAATGCTTAATTGTACAATCTCAATAGATGTGGAATACATAAAGGTTTATTTTTACCTAAAGAATTACCCAAATACTTAAATTCATCTAAAAGTAATGCAATACACAGCGAGGAATATAAGTATTGAACACATCATGGGAACATTTTCATGGGAATAATAATTCTAAAGGAGCTCTTGACATGGAATTGAACCAGGTTTTGCTAAAAACCCAAACAATACAAACATAAAAATAAAACAAAACCAAAAAATGTAGAATAATAATGAAATGACACAAGAAGAAAGTACTGAATTAGTGAAATGTATTTAATACTTCACAGTGCTTCCCACAGGTTTGAAATATACTTGGTTGCTGGATTGAAATACATCATTTACCCACATCACATAAATAGTTAATTATATTCGACGAAACAAAACATAATTTCATTTTTAATAATAATTGTATTTATTATGATATTGTTTCAATGCGTTAAAGTAAAAAAGACTGTTAAAAAAAGACATACTTTTAATAATATTATATATATTTTAATATATTAACATCAACAAATTAATAAAATAATCAGCAATTGAGAAATAAATGACAGTTCAAGAGTTCACACTTAGCTGATGATTAATTATAAGCTACTTTGGCATGCTGTTCCGGGAGAGAGTCCTGAGCTCATAGGATCCTCGAACCTCCTGGGGCTCCCTCCTGTTGCAAGGCGAGAGGGGAGTTTGAGCTCAGGTATATCTCGAGAACTCCCCTGCTGTAGTAACTAATGAACAGATAGTGATTGCTCTTGAGAGATAACTACTTTCTAGAAGCATATCTATGGTGCCGATTTGGATTAGTCAATTAACTTAAGTTGCATGATGGTAGGAGGAAACCAGGGAACCCGGAGGAAACCCAGGTGAGCACGGGGAGAAAGTGCAAACTCCGCACAGAAACGTCTGCTGGTTTGGTAAAGCCTGGAACCAGAAACGTTCTTGCTGTGAGGCAACAGTGCTAAGCATAGGTTTGGTTTATTATTTTGCATTTACATTTACATTTAGTCATTTAGCTATTGATATAGCTATTGTCATGTGTTATATGTTAGCTATTGTCATTTAGCTTTGATATATTTATTGTAAGTAATTGACAAAATATCTTCATGAAACATGATTTTTACAGCTGTATCCGGCTGCAGACTTGCCGTCTCAGACATGCAATCTCAGACATAGCACTCAATAGATCTACTGATGTCACTGTGAGGGGTATTGTTAGGGGCGGGGTTAGGTGAGCACATTAAAAACATTTTCATTGCAGTCTCAGCTTGCATTTGCACCCAGGCCCTTCTCAGTTTTTGTTTTTTATTTACATTTTCTAATCATTTATGGCACAAAAGTAAAATAATTAATGCTGACTAATAATATGTATTTTGGTCATTGCCTAAAATTGACCTCTCCGACATAATACTCCAGGCTCACAAATGAGCTGTCCCTACAGAACATATCATATTAAATTATATATACATATGCAGACAATATTCCTGGAGGCTAGAGAGATGAAATGGGTAAATTCTGATTTCTGCAAAGGACAACAAAAGGCCACTAGCCTTAAAGCACATTCAGCACTTGTGTTTCCATGGTAATAAGAGTTGAGTTAGAGAAATAAACTGAAAATCTGAATGCAACATTTGATTTTTGTCTTCCTGACAACTAACTAGACACTAATCAGACTCCCTGCCTTTCTCAGAACATTATACCATAGGCATAGTGAATTGTGTGACAGCAGTAGTCCTGATTTAGGGTCAAATCTACTCCCGAGAGTGGAGAGGAAGTCATTTGTCATTTGGCGGTAACGCCGTAAGCCAAGAACACACCTCTGACACAAAACAGACTGCTGAAACAGTGAGCCATACGCAGACATACAGCGGGTAAAATATGTATTGAACCTGTCAACATTTTTTCTAGATAAATCTATTTTTAAAGGAGCTGTTGACATGAAATTGTGTCAGATTTCGATGGAAACCCGAACAATCAAAACATACAAATAAACAAATCTGAAATTAATTTATGTGTAATAACCAAGCGGCAACCTCCCGCTCTCCCTCGGGAGGCCAATACGGAAGTAACTGAAACTGCAATTCATCAAAATTCCGCTAGTCCTGGCTCCATAATAGAGCAAAGTGCAATTGAGCCAACTGTTAGAATGGCCAATTTTACAGCAGAAAAAAAGGTGTTTACAGCCTGGTACAAAGAACGATTTTGGTTCATATAGCTATTATTACCCTCCATGACAACTGTGAGGGGGGTGAATTTTTTTATAACTCATCCGTTTCCTTTATATTAGGTTATATTAAGTTTGCATAATTAAGGGCGTGGTCACTTGAGTGACAGCTAGGTCTCGCTGGTCGCCGTCACTTCACCTCAGCTGAATCCGGCAGATTAGCCACTGATCTCAGCATATTCATCGTATTTTTGTTTTGTTTTATGTGGCTTTACACAGTCAGCTGCCTTTTGGACTTATTTCTTACAATTATCAGATGATATGGGATGCTGTGTGCACTTAATTGTGCTCACAAACCATTCATGTGGCCTCGTTTCCCATGTGAGTAAAGTTATATACTTATACACCATCTCTATAAATGTATTTGTTTGATTTAAGATCATTTATCATTAATATTTTTCTTTAGACCCGTAGAGCACTCCAGAATGTGACAGATAGATTAGCTGTAGGCTATAAAACAGTCATCTGAAGCGTTGTCATACAGTGTTATGCTGGAGTTCATCAATAGTCTTGCATTTACTAACACAGACTATATCTGAAGTGTTTGGAAGTAATTCGCGTTTTCCTCCTGTAGAAAAACGTCATAAGAGCAATTTTTAGTGGCTCAATGTATTACTACAGTGTTTTTGAAAGTCTAATCACTTTATTGATATAGTGTACAGCCAAGCACATGTGGTCAGAACACAAACGAGTCGCAGGTAATAAAGTATCAAGCGTTTCTCCCACAGTAAAGTCTGTCTGCCAGGTCTAAGCAAGCTCCGCCCACTCTCCGCCTCTTTGCCCTTGTTTGGTATCCCGCCGTGGGTGCGATGACGCGCGAACAAAATGGCGACGGTTGGCCGCGCCTACTTGTGGCTTCTTTTGCGCTCTTCAGAAACCTATGGGTGACGTCACGGATACTCCGTCCATATATTTTACAGTCTATGGTAATAACCAACCCAGGCTCATTCTGAAAACGTACCTCCACGGACGTTTCTGGAGACCGCGAAATACGTCCCGGCGGCACGTTTTTCTGCAGTTTTTGTTTTCGCGAATCCGCCAGAGGTCGCCGTGTACGCTATTCGAGATCTAAAATTTCCCTCGCGAGTGCATTCGCGCTCGCTGTTCTCACGTAAACCCACCAGAGGCCGCTGTCGACTCACTTTTGGACAGACTTTCTGACTGACTGAGCGAACGATCGGCTGAACCATCCCCCCTTCCCTAAACCCAACCAATTTTATCGATTGACCCGCCCACCCACTTCCCTAAACCCAACCAACACGTTTCAAAAGCAATCCAAAAAAATAAAAGCCCTCATCTTATTTTTTACCACATCCTCACCCTGCTATTCACTTGTTTGTTTTATATTTTGGATTCTGTTTTTGTCTGACCTGCTTTCTGGAACCGATATTCGCCGGACTCAAACCCCCGTCTTCATGGTCAACTCCTCTCTGCATCTCAAATCCGCCGACGGACGTGGCGCGCTAACGAGACAAACTGGTTGCAGCTGGAATGCCGTCCATACGGAGGTAAACGGTCAGCTGGTAAGCGCGAAAAGGAACGGTGTCACACTGACCCATAGCGTTCGTTTAAGGAAATGAAATGCAGCCATACGTACCTCCGCCTACGTAATTCGCTGTCTCCAGAAACGTCCACAGGGCTATGTTTTCACAATGAGCCTGTGTTGGTAATAACGATTGAGTGACTCAAGGAGAAAGCAATGAAGTACTGAAATGTATTTAATACATAAACAGCTGCCTCTAGTATGGAGAATGAAGTGTGATTTATTTATTTTTATTTTTTTTCCCAGTATTCAACAAATTTTAAAAATCGTGACGGTTCTGTGGGTCTCGTTTATCAACTGGCCAACTTCAGCCATATACGACCTTACTTTCTCATATTACATATTGTCTTACTAGTTGGTCACACGCAAGTAAAACGGTTTTAAAATCAGTTGAATCACTTTATAAACAGGCACTTAAAGTATTTGATCAGAAGTTTATTAGGTACCATCATTGTAATATAATACAAAAACATTATTTATTGAGCTTTGATAATATGAAATATTTGGCTGATGCTTGAATGATTTTTAAGATTTTAAATGGATATGCTCCACCCCCATTACGTGAGTTTGTAACACACAAAACAATAATGGTCATGCAACACGATCTGTTACCAGGGGAGACTGTGCTGTGCAGTTCAGACGTACAACATTTGCACAATCAGTCTTCTCAGTTAGAGCCAGTCTTTTTTGGAACACACTTCCCATTGATTTAAGGGGTGTTACAAATGATTTAACTTTTAAATATAAGTTAAAGAAATGGCTAAGAGCAAATCAAGTTTGTTATCATGTGTAATTCTTTTGTCTAATATTTAAAGAAATTCTTATTACATGTTTTAGCCTGTTGTCATATGTAACTTTACTCTTTTTGTATGTGTGATTAAGTGTTTTTTGATTTTAGGTTGCCTTTTTGAAAATCGGGCAGGGGGCAACAGATGAAAATTAGCCCTTGTGGCTAACTCTGGCTTGTTTACAGTTTCACAGTTTATTAATGAGCATTGTCCCTGTTAAATAAATAAATTACAACTGTGATCTTTAGCTCTTGTTTTCTACTGAATTAATGTCAGGTGATTGGTTGGGTCATTCTACAGCTTTTTTTCTTTGGGTGTTTTTGGGATCATTGTCTTGCTGAAATGTCCACCCTGGTTTCATCTTCATCAACTAGTAGGTAGGGGCGTAGCAACCGGGGGGTATGGGGGGGACACGTCCCCCTCACTTTTAGAGACCATTTAGAAACAGGTGATTAATAATTATATGAACATATGATCTCATACAGCCACCCCCCCCACTTTTAAAATGTCTGCTACGCCCCTGAGTGTAGGTGTTGGGACTGATGCAGCTAATATTCATTTACACTAGGGTAGTGCAATTAATCGAAATCGAATCGCGATTTGAAACGTTGTGATTAGCTAATCGCAAGAGGCTGTGATTATGAATATATATTATTTAATTTCCACCACCCTGTGTTTGACAGTCTAGCCAATTGAGTGAGCACACTTTCATTCAGCCAATCAGAATTGTGCAACCGAATTATGCGGAACGCCCACAATAAAAAAAACAGCAAACAAACAGAAAACACGAGTGGGAATATGATGTCTGCTGCTTCATAAGCATTAATAGATTAATTAATTTCAAAGAAAAACAGCATGTCAGTAATATGGGAATATTTTGGTTTCAAAGTCACAGACACCAAACAAAACCAGGTAATTTGTAAGAGCTGTCGCAGAATTGTTGCCAGCAAGAGGAAATACAACAACCAGCACCTAGAAAAGAACCACAGGCAGCTATATAAGGAGTGTGGTTGAGCTGAAGCTTAACTAAAAATTGTTATCGAATCGAAATTGCAATATTTGTCAAAAAATAAAAAATAATAAATAAATAAATAAATAAATAATAAATAAATAAATAAATAAAAAAAAAAATCGCAATTAGGTATTTTGCCCAAATTGGACAGCCCTAATTTACACTGATGAGGGACAGAGCTGATTTCTAAAAATGGAGAGATTTCAGCTGCTGTCTGAGCTTTCCATACTTTTTACACCTTCCTTTATTCATGTGTTCAATAATTTCCCCTTGAGCCAGTTCATTTTTTTTTACACATTACTTAATTTCTAAACAAATTCGTTTTGTTGTCATTGTATTTATGGATTACTTTAGTTGTTATTGACATCTTGTGAATTTGAGTCGACAGCACCTTTGGAACATTTCTGAAAAAAATACTGATGTGTTCAATATGTGTTTTACCAACTGTATATTATTCCTTGACGTTTTGATAAGTCTAAAAAACAGTGATTAAATAGAAATGGTTACTTTGTTCTTATATTACATTTCTGCATGTGGCCTACTGAGAGAGAAAAAAAATGGTGTATTACTTTTCAAAGAATTCAGACTCATTAATTTCCCTTGACACATAAGAAGATGAAAAATCCCCAACAATGAACACCGAAAGCCATATCTAGGTGACTACCTAATAATAAACGTTAAGAACTCTCTACATATCTGTACTCTCTGCAATGCTCTACCCACCACCCAAACAAAATGCAACTGCAATCCAAAAACATATTTAATACAACAACATTACTATGAAGATTCAAAAATATTCACATTTTAGTTAAATGGGGACACATTTCTATTAAAAAAAATATGTGGATGCTTTAACACAGATTCCTTACAGTTTATTTACAGACATTTTGTTATAGATCACATCATACAAATTCATAATTTGTAACCCTGAGCATTTCTGTCTTATGTTGCATGGGTATATTTTTGACCCACTGATTAGATCATCTTTCGATTAAAGGGTTTTTGAGTTGTTCGTTCATCCTGTGACAGGATGTAAATAGACGAATGACTCTAACTCGAGGACTCGAGAGATATACGGATCAAATCTTTTTCCAGCTCTGACTGCATATGATTGGCTTCTGTCTTTCACGTGATAAACGAACGACTCAAACCCGACAGAAGACTCAAAAAAGGATCTAATCTTCTACCCTACACTCTTGCAAGCTGTCTCTGGGGTGGTACCTTTTCAAAAGGTACACATTTTTACTTGAAGGGTCCATATTGGTACCTCAAAAATAAATATCAGTGCCTAAAGATTTTAAAAGGAACACTTTTGTACTTTTTAGGTACTAATATGTAGTACAAGTTCAAGTTCATTTATTTATAGAGCACATTTAAAAGCAGTCACAAGACTGACCAAAGTGCTGTACATAAGACAAGGTCAAAATAAAAAGACAGAATATAAAAACAGAAATAAGGCAAGAGAAATGTCTGTAAAAATGTAGCAAAGGACTATTAAAAAAATCTTAAAAAGCCAAGCTAAAAAGGTACGTTTTAAGAAGTGATTTAAAAATAGATAATGATGGAGCCATTCTAATCTTAAGGGGCAAGGTGTTCCACAACCGAGGACCCGCCACAGAGAAAGCTCTGCCTCCTCTACCTTTCAGTCTGGACTGAGAAACTAAAAGAAGATTCTGATCACTTGAGCTAAGAGATCTGACGGGAGTGTAAAAACGAAGCAGTTCTGAGAGATAGGATGGGGCTAGAATATTGAGAGATTTATATACCAGTAAAAGCACTTTAAAATCAATTCTGAATTGGACAGGCAGCCAATGGTGGCCTCTTAGAAGAGCGGTAACGTGGTCATGTTTTCTGCTATTACAAATAAATCTAGCAGCAGCATTTTGGACCAACTGAAGGCGAGAAATTTGGGATTTTGACATGCCACAGTAAAGTGCATTGCAGTAGTCTGACCGTGATGTAGTAAAAGCATGGGCAGCCATCTCTAGAGTGGTGGGATTTAAAAAGTGTTTAACTTTAGACAGCAAGCGTAGTTGATCAAAACTAGAGTCAGTAACCGAACTGATCTGTTTGTCGAGTTTCAATGATTCATCAAGGATGACACCCAGATTGCGGACACGTTTAAGGTATTATTATGGTCCTTTTAGGTACACATTTGTACCTTTCCAAAAGGTACCACCCCAGTGACAGCTTGCTTACCTTTATATCTGAGAGTGTACCTGCACAAATGTGCGTATGCATGAATGAACAAATCACTCCTTGAAAGGACTCATCGTTCCTGAGTCACATTAAAGATTCGTTCAAAATGAACGAATTGTTCAAGAACGACGCATCACTAATCCTCAATGGGCCTGTGTTTTTTTTTTTATTTGGTTGTGCCACAGCATCAGTCATCCATTCAGATTTTACAGCTGGGACTGTCAATTTATAAACACACCACGCAGAGAACGGAATCTGCGATTGGCTGAAGATCTCTAAATATAGCTGACATTGAGGCAAGAGCTGAGATGTTATTGTTATTCAGGCAATGTCATATTGAAGACTCTTCGCCGTGTGGAGTTAATGGGCCTTGACCAGAGAGAGAGAGAGCGAGAGAGAGCGAAGCAGAACCTTTTCTAAACGAGAGAGAGCTTGTATTTACCCACACTGACGCTTAACTTCACTGCCCTGGAGGATAAATCTCAGATGGGAAATGGGGCAAGGTTAAATTGAGCCAGCGTGCGCACACGTGTGTGTAAATCAAAAATGTCACACACCTCACAAAATCCATTTCACCCACTACACTTCTCGCAGCCGGTGTCAGTCATGTGGTAACAGGGCAAAGGAGCATCCAGAACCAGTCAATCATCTGCCAGTTCCCCACACTTCACCAAGCACTGGAAGGCTCCAGGGACACAGCAGCCCATTAGGACAGAGGGGATTGTCAAAGTCTATTGTGTCAGGGAAACGCCTGGACAGACCGCCAAACTCTTGAATAATTTCTTACAAGATGAGTCCTTCAGGAAATTGACTTTTGATGTTAGGATATGATGATCGCTTTTATATCTGTGCGTCATCCGGATTACATCTGGAACATGTTTTTTACAGTTTAGTCGAATCTTCTCATATGGATCTCACATGACCAACATGAGGGAAAGTCTACAGGAAGTACATATGGGTCCCAATCTTGGATAGAATCTCCCACTGGAGGGGAGACGTTCCCCAGGAATCTTTCTTTGAAGCACACCCTTTTGATGTGCATCAGCATTCAAAGAGTGCGTAACAAGTTGTGCATGTTAAATTATAAGTGGGACGATATGGTTTTAGCGGCACAATGGCTCAGAGGTTAGCACGGTCACCTCACAGCAAGAAGGTCGCTGGATCGAGTCACGGCTTGGCCAGTTGGAATTTCTGTGCAGAGTTTGCATGTTCCCCTCGTGTTGGCATGGGTTTCCTCCGGTGCTCCGGTTTCCCCCCCCAGTCCAAAGACATGCACTGAAGGTGATTTGGGTAAACAAAATAGGCCGTAGTGTATGAGTGTGTGTAAATGTGAGAGTGTATGGGTGTTTCCCAGTACCGGGATGCGGGTGGTAGGGCATCCGCTGCTTAAAACATATGCTGGAATAGTTGGCGGTTCATTCCACTGTGGCAACTTCTGATAAATAAGAGACTAAGCGGAAGGAAAATGAATAAATGATATGGGCTAACGATTACTCTTGTTTTCTGGATAACAGGTGAGCCAAAGGTTCTATAAATTAAGTAGAGGTGATAGTGGTGAATAAATTGAGCATACATGAAATAACTGTGTAAAAAAATACTGATTTATTGTTTTTAATTGATACTAATATGTCTTCTTAAATTTTATGTTTTTATTTATTTACTTTATTACTGTTTTCTTGATGCGAAACGTCACCGAACATTACTTGCATTGTACCTGGGATCCAAAAAATGGCAAAAAAAGATTTGTACTTTCCAATTGATAAAACTTAAAGGGATAGTTCACCCAAATATTAACATAATTACTCATCCCCAAGTGGTTTTAAACATTTATGAGTTAATTTCTTCTGTTGAACACGAGAAATTTTGAAGAAAGCTAAAAACAACACTGAAAACCCTAATAAGTTGACTGAACTGAATTAATTGAGTAAACTCGTTGCCTCAATTTAATTGAGTAATGGAGTCTCCCAAAACTTGCATATTTAAGTTTATTTAACTTGCCGGTTTTGTAGACTATACTAAAATTATTCAGTTCACCAAACTAAGTTTGGTGAACTGAACAATTTAAGTATAGTCTACAAAATGCATCACAAAAATGTCTTAGCTGTTGGATGATAGTCTTTTCCTTAAGTTAAGAAAATAAAAATAAAAAACTGGTCACTGATTTGGAGTAAAAAAAACACCATTGAGTGCGTTGAAATATGTAGTATGTTGATCTACTTCTGTGTTGATTTAAGGACTTGCAGATAATTAAGGAATGAAACTTCATAATGATGGTATTCAAAACGTCAAATCTCATTCAGACAGCATACCAATACATTTTCCAAACATTCACTTATCTGGACAATAAGAGTCCTAGGCTGAGCTTAAAACGCAAGGTTTCCCAACTAGGACTTTACTATACAAACAGTTTGAAGTAGCTCCAAGGAACCATGCGTTCCCTGCTCTACCACATCTGAATCTGTTCTTCATTCACCCACTCACCTATTATACATTCCAGGTGTCTGACCAGCGCCCTCTAGTGCCCTGTAGTTCTATTAGAACAGCATTTTTATTTCCATTATTCCATGGAGAACAAAAAAAAACAAGTGACAGACATTTCATTCTGTTACTATATATATATATATATATATATATATATATATATATATATATATATATATATGCATGTGTGTGCATGTGTGTGTGTAATAATATACAATAATTTTTTTTTTTTAAATTTCAAACAAAAAATAAGTAGCCATTTATTCACATTATGTTGAATAATTATACCTGAAGCCATTTGTGTTCTGATTTTAAAAAGACCTTGCACTTAAAAGGTTGCATGAATTTTACAGTCAAGACTACATTTGTGAAAATGACCTATTTTTTTCAAAGGATTATTTATGATTTTGAGCTCACTAGACTTGAAATCTTACGTTTATGCATTTTTATGGTACACAAGTTAAATTTACTCATATTTTTAAGCGATCTGACCAAAATGCTAAATTTTAAGTTTAGTCAACTTAATTGTTTAAGTAAAGATAACATTAGGGTTTACAGTGAACCATTGACTTTCATAGCATTTGTTTTTCCTACTATGGAAGTCAATGGTTGTTTTCAGCTGTCTTCAAAACATCCAAATTTCTTAAAAATATCTTCTTTAGAAGAAAGAAATTCAAACAGATTTGGAACAAGTAAAGGATGAGTAAATGATGACTTTAGCCCCTTTCACACGTACAGACCTTTCCGGAAAATTACCGGCACTTTTCCGGAAAGGTCTGTATGTGTGAACAGGCCCTTTTTGAAAATACCAGTAAATTCGTTCCGGCTATTTTCCGGAAAGAGAAGTTGAAACATTACCAGTAATTTGCCCGAATGCTGCGCTGTGCGAACACAGAAAGAAGTTTTCCGGAAAGATCGCGTTTGCGTCTAGAACACGCCGATGTAAGACATTTACTTCAGCCAATCATAACATTCAGACGCATTCACATGCACACCGTGCGTTTATGAAGATAAAAGCTTTTGAATATTTTTCCAGACACATTTAGCTGCTAGGTGTTAGATAGCATTTCTTTGTTCCTTCTTAATGCCTATTGTGGAAAAAAATATCGATAAAATGCTTATGATAAGCTGTTGTTTGTTTACCTTCAAGCTCTGACATGTGTGCACGTGAAGCAGCCGGTGAACGCCAGCACACACACATATTATGAACATCTCGATATTGGAAAGTGTTCCTCCGTATGTGTTTATTGAATACTTATTCATCCGCAGAGCTTGTAATGTAGTCAAATGTTTAGAAATACAAGCGCAGCCGTTTAGAGCTCATTTCTGGTTAATGATGTCAGAATTTACTGGTATTTTGGAATGGATGTGTGAATGGTCTTTTCTGGAAAAATTCCGTAACGTCTGTGCCTGTGTGAACAGCGTTTTTTTTAATTTACCGGTAAAGTCGTTGCGGAAATCTTTCGGATATTTACCAGTATCACTGTGTGAAAGATCCTAGAATTTTCATTTTTGGGTGAATTTTCCTTTTAAAGCCACAGCTTTTCAGTTGTTATTAAAACACATCACTTCAGACAACATGTAAATCTATTCCTCTTTTTTTTGTAAGTTACATGACAAAATATTATATCGGAAAGTATGTTAAAAGAAACATTTCAAGTAAAAATTCAAGTTTCTCAATCAGTGTTTCAAGTTTCTGAGAAAAGACAATAAAGTGAGCAGAAATGTTACAGTATATTTCCCTCAAGCTCATTAGTAGGCTATAAAAATAACCTTTGCTAAATGAACAATCTTTTTTTCCTCCAGTCATCATTATTTGCTATTACATATACACTACCTCACAAAAGTCTTGTTGCCTATCCAAGTATCCTAGGAATAGCAAATAATAACTTGACTTCTAGCTGATCATTTGGTATCAGAAATGGCTTATATAAAAGCCAAAGGCCTCTAGAATACGATTATTTGACCTGAATAAAATATGATCATGGCTTGATTTTTAATTATTTAATTAAACAGTAAGGTCTGACTTTGCTTAGACAAAAGTCTTGTCACCTAACAGAAATAATGTACAGTATAGAATGTAAAGTCATGCTGCAGTGGAAAAAGAATGAATATCGTATATGACTCCCATGAGCTTGGAGGACTGCATCCATACATCTCTGCAAGGACTTCTTGCAGGACTCCCAGAGTTCATCAAGATTTTTTGGATTCATCTTCAATGCCTTCTTCTTCATCTTACCCCAGACATGCTCAATAATGTTCATGTCTGGTGACTGGGCTGGCCAATCCTGGAGCACCTTGACTTTCTTTGCTTTTAGGAACTTTGATTTGGAGGCTGAAGTATGAGAAGGAGCGCTATCCTGCTGAAGAATTTGCCCTCTCCTGTGGTTTGTAATGTAATGGGCAGCACAAATGTTTTGATACCTCAGGCTGTTGATGTTGCCATCCAGTCTGCAGATCTCTCGCACACCCCCACACTGAATATAACCCCAAACCATGATTTTTCCTTCACCAAACTTGACTGATTTCTGAGAATCATGGGTCTACATGGGTTCCAGTAGGTCTTCTGCAGTATTTGTGATGATTGGGATGCAGTTCAACAGATGACTCATTTGAAAAATCGGCCTTCTGCCACTTTTCCAAATGATCAACTAGAAGTCAAGTTATTATTTGTTTCTCTTACAAGGTAGTGTAATTCATCTGTTTACTGATTGTCATGTTCTGACATTTAAAGTTTAAATCTCAAAATATCTTTATCAGTGTTTTTATATTAATATTAGATCAAATGGGACCAAATTGGCGATGTTACATCAAGCAAGGAGAGCATTCATTGGTAATGGAACACTTGACGTAATTCTGACATTGGCGATATTGAAAGTCTCACTGCTGTGCTTTAATAAATGCGAGTTTACTCGAAATCAATCAGCACCGAACAGCATGTTATCAAGCTTTTGTGTGTGACATCACCGTCAGGGCATTAGTTTGCATAATCACAGTCCTCTGCTCCATTACTGAAGATCAAACCCTGTTGTGACAGTCCCGCTCTGAGATCAGGATCTGGCTCCATCATGACTCTCTCCCTCCAGCACACACGTGTTCTCTGTGAAACTCAGTCTGCTGGCCATCTGTTGGCCAAACGGCTGCCAGACAACAGCCACTGATCTGAGAGCAGGCTGAGATCATATTGCGATGGTTGGTCACTGATGTTAAGTTGTATGAGTGTTACCATCTTACTGCATTGAAGGCATCTAATACTATATTAATAAATACAGAAGTAGAGGACAGATTAGAAAGTATTCTTTTAAAAAAAGCCATTGATTCAAAACTGTCCCTCAGTGATGAGTCCAAGATTTACCAACAGCTTCCACCAGTACAAACTGTGTTTTTGCTGTTAAAACAGCACTGAAGTAGACATTACTGAATGTAAGGCGAGGAGTTTCCAAGTCAGGTGCAAATTTTATATGGCAAGTATTTAAATCAAGCAACGTGATTTAAGAATGTTTGCACTCCTCAAATTATGGATAATATTTCAATAGACATTCATTCATTCATTTGCTTTTTGGCTCAGTCTCTTTATTAATCAGGGGTTGCCACAGCGGAATGAACCGCCAACTTATCCAGCATATGTTATTATGCAGCAGATGCCCTTCCAGCAGCAAACCAGCACTGGGAAACACCCATACACTCCCATTCACACACAAACACTACGGACATTGTGGGGGAAACCGGAGCACCCGGAGGAAACCCACACCAACACGGTGAAAACGTGCAAACTCCACACAGAAATGCCAACTGACCCAGCCGGGGCACAAACCAGCTACCCACTGCACCACCCTGTCTCCTCATTTCAATAGACAGTTCACAAACAAAGAAAATTCTCAAATTTATGAGTTTCTTCTGTTAAACACAAAAGAAGATACTTCGAAAAATGTTGGAGCCTGTAAACATCAAGTTCCATATTCCGTATTTGTAGTATCAATGGTTACACATTTTCAGCTTCTTCAAAATATGATATTTTGTGTTCAACATAAGAAAGAAACTCATAAAGGTTTAAAACCACTTGAGGGAGAATAAATAAGAGTAAATTGTCATGTTTTAACAACAACAACAAAAAAACTTAAATGTTGTGGTTGAAATGGCTGCTGTATTTGTCAGAAGACAGCAGTGCAGAGAACAGAGAGTAGGGCTGATTTTTAGCAGTATGTCGGAGACGCCGGCTTTGTGTGTGTGTGTGTGTATGTGTTTGTGTGTGTGTGTGCGTGTGTATACATACATATATATATATATACATTATATATATATATATATATATATATATATATATATATATATATATATATATATATATATATATATGTATACAGTTCAATTATTGGCCCCCTGTTTATTTTTTCCCCAATTTCTGTTTAACGGAGAGAAGATTATTTCAACACATTTCTAAACATAATAGTTTTAATAACTCATTTCTAATAACTGATTTATTTTATCTTTGTCATGATGACAGTAAATAATATTTGACTAGACATTTTTCAAGACACTTCTATACAGCTTAAAGTGACATTTAAAGGCTTAAGTAGGTTAATTAGGTTAACTAGGGGGGTTAGGATAATTAGGCAAGTTATTGTATAACGATGATTTGTTCTGTAGACTAAAAATTAGCTTAAAGGGGGTAATAATTTTGACCTTAAAATGGTTTTTACAAAATTAAAACTGCTTTTATTCTGCTTATTTTATAAAACAAAAATCTCCAGAAGAAAAAATATTATCAGACATACTGTAAAATTCCATTGCTCTGTTAAACATAACTTGGGAAATATTTTAAAAAGAAAAAAAATTCAAAGGGGGCTAATAATTCTGACTTTAACTATATACACACACACACACACACACACATACACATACATATATATATTCAGAGTCAGAGTCATAAGTCAGAATTATTCTACATGCGTCTACGTCTTTACAATTTAAAGTAATAATCAACTCTGTGCAGTTTTCGTTAGCCTACCTTTGGAGTTATGACGCGTGTAGCTGACCTTGGGCACCTCACCTCAAACGTTCTACATTCTTGTTTGTTAACTGACCAACAAAAAAAATAATTGTTCCAGGCAAAATTTGCAACAAAAAGATTTTTTTTCCAAAAAAATATATGAATTATATATTTTGTATGTCTCCTTCCCCTACACAACTGTCTTCAGCGTTTGTTTCCGTCCACGGAAAATAGGCAAAGGGTTTAAATAATGCTCCACTGTAATTGTTGCATCACAAACCTCTGCTATATATTGGTCACATTACTGATTTATTGTGTGTGTGGTTCAATAATTTTGTTTAGCTGAATATATAAGTTCAGTAGTTTATTTTAATCCATTTTAAACAACCGATCAATGAAGAATATGTTCCAGTGAGCAGCCTAGACTGATCACACCACTTTGACTGTATGCATCCATCCAGTCAAAGGGTTACAATTAAAAAAGTTATTCCCATTTTTTAAAATTGTATTATTATAAGATTCCACTTATTCCCTGTAATTATATTTACAGTTATTTAACATAAACATGACGTTTATTCTGGTGTAATCTCTTTGATCCGAACACTATTAGGTATTGTTTAGAATTAACCATAAATCATATTGCTAGAAAAATCTTTCACTATTAGATAAACAGTTCTTAGGGTGGCGCAGTGGGTAGCGCTGTCGCCTCACAGCAAGATGGTTGCTGGTTCGAGCCTCGGCTGAGTCAGTTGGCGTTTCTGTGTGGAGTTTGCATGTTCTTCCTGCGTTTGCGTGGGTTTCCTCCGGGTGCTCCGGTTTCCCCCACA
Source organism: Danio aesculapii (assembly GCF_903798145.1). Classification (NCBI taxonomy): domain Eukaryota; kingdom Metazoa; phylum Chordata; class Actinopteri; order Cypriniformes; family Danionidae; genus Danio; species Danio aesculapii. Next base: position 4,766,812 of record NC_079443.1, on the reverse strand, counting down.
GTCCAAAGACATTCGGTACAGGTGAATTGGGTAGGCTAAATTGTCCGTAGTGGATGTGTGTGAATGCAAGAGTGTATGGATGTTTCCCAGAGATGGATTGCAGGTGGAGGGGCATCCGCTGCGTAAAACATGTGCTGGATAAGTTGGCGGTTCATTCCACTGTGGCGACCCCGGATTAAAAAAGGGACTAAGCCGAAAAGAAAATGAATGAATGAATCATAAGATGTACTTGAGCGGTAATTGGAAACTATACTGCTACAGCGCACTGTTGACTCATTAGCTCAGCTCACAGTAGTCCTTTGGAAAGCATTATCTTTCTCGTACATGTATTTAAAAACTAAAGACTTTTCAGAGTGCAGTACTAGGTACTCAGGATTATGAGATTGGCCTAATAAGTCCGTTTATTTTTGTTACCACTTATTAATTGAGCTTTTTTTAATTGAGAAATTGTCCTCTTTTTGGTCAACAATTACTTTCAAGTGCTTAGACGAGAGCAAAAGTCATCTGCTACATCTGAGTTCTTTAGCTTGAAGACAACAAATGAAAACATCATATGCAACATCCTGGCCTCCTCCCAACTGAAGCACTGAGACTGTTATAGTAATTACTGAGAGTGGCCAGGTGGTTAAACACTTGTTCGCAGCTTCCATACAACAGAAGAGACTCGCCTGAGCTCTCCAGCAGCCTTATCCGTCCCCGGAGACAAACGTGGGAGTTAAATGACTGCAACAAGACAGCAGGTGTTGCTTTATTTAACTCAGACATGGAGCTCTAAAAATGATCAGAGGGAATCCTGGGCTGTTTCACGTATACTGAAGCATCACAAATGCGTATCAGAGTGAAAGTTTGCTGCCAAGTCTCGCTGGGCTTCTGCGCTTGTTACAAGGTTCTCTGCCAGCGCTGTTTAGCACAGGTGGGTCTCGGAGAGGGGTCTGCTACCGGATTGCTGCCGGATGGATTTATTAAGAAACATCTGTTTAGTATATCCTCCAATGCACTCGCGCAAGGTGTGCATACTGAGATTCGAGGCATGTTTTGGTTCTCGAAGGGTGACCCGCTCTCAAGAGAGAAGCAAACAGAACAGAGAAAGAAAAATAGTACTTTTTTTCTAAACATGACCTGGGTATTCATTTAACGCTTACACGCTTTAACTTGCTCAGCTAGCTCAGATGATTGACATGTACTGAAAACAATCACAATGAAGCCATACATGCGCAGCCAGTCATCCACTGATAGCTAAACTCCTCTCTGCCTCTTTATTAGTTTGGCCAGAAGCAGTGATGTAACGTAACTAATTGCAAATACACAAACTACTGTAATTAAGTAGTATTTCTTAGGAGTTGTAATTTACTAAGTAGTTTTAAAAGTGTGTACTTTTACTTTCCCTTGAGTACATTTTTAGTGTGGTATTGGTACTTTTACTCCACTACTTTTCTTCAACCTGCAGTCATTATTTTTTCTTGCCTATGGGGATTCGAAAAATCAGTCCTGCGAGTCCAATCAAATCACACATAGAAGGAAAATTGCATCATAATGTACTATCTCAAGACATGGGCGATTTATATATAGGTTCTATCTGCGTTCTGAATGATTTTGAGATATTGAGCTTCAAAGTTTTTGCATTCCATAGCAAACAGTATGTGTATAACATTTGTTTTTCTTTTAAAGAAAAAGTCTTAAAATGTAAACAACTTATAAAAAAACATCCCATAATGTAAATAAATTGTCAACTAATATGTCAATAACTCAATTTTGATAAAAATGTCCGATGTAACCAGGGGCTAGCATGACATAAAGCTCTACTGGGGCACGTACCCCTCCCCCCCTTCTCCCCCCTCAAAATAATAATTATATATATATATTATATATATATATATATATATATATATATATATATATATATATATATATATATATATATATATATATATATATATATATATAAAATTCTTTATTATAAATAAATAATCTTAAATGTATCTGGAAAATAGTGTTAAGACAACTGGAGTGATAAGCTAAGATCATTTAAGAGATCTTTTGCATTAATATTAATTTCATTTTAATGAAATTCTATAGACAATTCAATAAAATACAAAAAAAAAGTGTTAATAATGGAAAAAGACTTCCATTATCTGTTGTAGACTTGACACATGGCAGAGAATTAGGTTTATTAAGTCTTTACCCCACTGACTCCTCATCCCTCCTTTTTGCTTCATACAAAAAAATCTATCAGGAGGCACGCTTAGTAAAATCACCATCATATTGTTTAAACTTTAGTTTTATCGATTTGCAAAACAAAAAGGCTGTTACGCTGGTTTCACAACGCATGAGCGGCGCGTAACAAGCAGGTAGCCTGCTTTTTTGGCGCGCATGTTAACTACCGGGACTCGCACCAGCAGAAGAGCAGCGCGTGCGAGAGTAGCGCGTTGCACACGCAGAGATGCGTCAGTTTGCTTTTTGATTAAACACATTGCTTCCACCAGCATTGGTTCGGTTGCACATAGAGAATAACCGTCTTTATTTCGGAATTACCACTCTTAATAAATACACTTGCATATGAAGTAAATCATATCTCAATGCATTTACTGCAGCACTGGAGATTTTTACTGGGGCACGTGAATTGGGTCTAGCGACGCCCCTGGATGTAACCTTATAATTCTAAGGTGACGAAAGGCTAAAGGTCTGTCTGCCATTGAAAACATCTGCCTGTCTTTAAGGCTCTGAGAAAACCATTCATTGAACATCCGTCATTCGTTGTATTTTGGGTTGAGATCACAAACAATCCTCAAAGCCAGTATGTGTGTTGTCTGCTTTGTAATTATCTGTGAAGAATGGAGGTCTTTTTTCTCTCTGTTGTCCCTCATTGTCTTTTAGCTTCGGGTTAATTACAGTCTGGTCACACTGAGACCACAGTAGTCCCTCAACACCAAATCCTGAGGCAACAGTATATTACCGAGACCCAGCCAGAATGATCTACAGATGAATCTCATGCATGTGGAAAAACCATGATACAGAGCCTTCTTATTAGTACACACAAACACAGTAAATCACTGATTCATGAGTGTCACAGACATTTTTACTAAAACACCCAAAAATTTGACCAAGAACTTTAAGAATCCTGTATGTCTATTAATTTAGCACTGTCATCAATAGTCATCACTGTCATCCAGGCAGATTGGTTAAAATATGCTGCTCACTCCACTGCTGGAAATCCTGTATATGTAAACCAATCAGAGGACAACTGATGATCTGCTGAAGTGTTTCCAGAAAAGTGTGCCATATGCATCAGATGTTTAGCCACAGGTCCATGAGCAACGCTTGGCATGACACCCGGGACTAAGACTAGCAGAAACCCTATTAGAAGCAGTCCCCACATGTATAGTAATACCAGTAAATTTTGACCTTATGAGGACATTTGTTTGTGTGTATGTGTCTTCGTGTGCATGTCATGTCTAGTATTACCAGTAGATTTTGAAAATGTAGAATTGTCCCCACAAGTATAGCAATACCAGTAAATTTAAAAAAGATTTGGGAGGGGAACTGCTCATAAATCAGACGGAATTAAGAAAAAAATGCAGATTCTGTGTGTGTGTGTGTGTGTGTGTGTGTGTGTGTGTGCGTGTGTGTGTGTGTGTGTGTGTGTGTGTGATTCGTATGTCCCCACATGTTTAGTAATACCAGTAAAAACAGGGAAAACAGCTCATAAATCAGTTTAATATTGTGAAAATGTAAAAAATGTTGCACAGTGTGTGTGTGTGTGTGTGTGTGTGTATACCATGAAGAATTATAAGAATATTGCATGTACTTTGGTCTATTAATGAGCACTGGCATCAATAGGAACATCCATTGCTGCACACTCCACTCACGAAAATCCTGAATATTTAAACCAATCAGAGGACGACTGAGGATCTGCTGAAGTGTTTCTAGAAAAGTGTGCCATAGACCTCAGACGTTAAGTCCATGGACGGCACTTGACATGACGCCCGGGACTGAGACTCGCAGAAACCTAATCAGAAGCACCAATCTAATGACAGCGCTGACAGATTTCCTTAGAGAGACTGAAAACTAGAACAGTCCACCTCAGCCTGGAGCTGAAAACACAACTAATAGAGACACTTAGAAAGAAAGAAGGTGCTAAGTGACGACACAGATTGGTTGAAGAGATGCCAGCAGCCATGTAAAGACAGAACACTGGGGGAAGGGGTCGACAGCATATAAAGAGGTGTTGCGGGGAAATTAGCACATTGCTGATTTGGTGTTAAGTGTGGTAAACGCTGACATAATCTTTCACACACTAGCCCATTTTCAGTTGTGGAGTCTGTCTGCGTCATCTTAAGAAAAAAGCGTGACTGCACGTGTGCATTTTGTAACCAAGTCATAATCTGAGTAATGCTGAATAAACGTCCCCCAGGGCTAACCAAATGCTTAACTGAAACAGTGTAGGCAAATACTCAAGTTAAATTAGACGCTGTACACTGTCTGTTTTCAAAACAGAAGTGAGCTTAACCCTTATGTGTTGATGTTGGGGTGATTTTGAGTCTTAATATGGCCACCGTTTCCTCTGTGTTTCAGAAAATGGAATGGTTTTGGTGACAAATCCTTTTTATGGCACATATTTTGAGGAAATACTACCCTTTGAAAAAATGTACTGCCCTTTTATTATGTTGGTGGCTGTATTTGCCTCATTGACTTCCATTATAACCACATTTTTTTGATTGCAAAGCCATAACACCATATAATCATGCTAAATCTAAAGGTTTAGTGGTGCCAATTGATGATCAACAGAAAAAAGGACACATTTTGATGTCTTCCCAACAGGGAAAACCACCAACAATCAAGAATGCATGATTATGGTGTCATGGCTTTGCAATCAAACAATGTGACTATAACAGAAGTCAATGGGGCAAAAACAGCCACCAACATAACAAAAGGGTAGTCAATGTGAACAATACACAAGGGGTAATTGTTATGTGTGTTTATATGGGTCTTTCTATAATGTCAAAAGCATTAAAAAGAGTCTATTAAAAACCTGCAACCATAGTTTGTCATGCTTAAAAATGTTTTTTATCACTTGACTTATAGTCAGAGTGAATTGAAAGTTGCTGAGACAGTATATTAATGTACTGAAACTAAATATTGAGTAGGGGGCGGGGCTTTCTTTGTGTGCATCATTCACTAGTAGCAAACTATAGCTGGATTTATACTTTCACCTGGCACCGCATCGCGCACCTCAGCTGACTGCACGCGCACCTCGTGAAACAGACGAGGCTTTTATTCTTGATGCATTTGGCCTTACAAATTCTAGACAGCTTTCTGCTGTCTACTGTCGATACAGTCATCTGCCTTTTAAAGGGTCGGTTCACCCAAAAATAATAATAATTTAATAATTTCTTAATAATTACTCATCCCCAACTACAAAAATTATAAGTCATTTTTTATGTTACTTTAAAGAGCACCTAAGGTGAAAATCTACTTTTCAAGCTGTTTGGACAGACATGTGTGTAGGTATAGTGTATAGACCGTCATACTGGGGTGATATAAACACACCCAGTCTTTTTTTTTTTTTTTGCAATTTAACAACATAAAAACAGGGGACCAATTAGAGAGATTTTGAGACCGACCGCAACTTGACGTAGGAGTGTGGTCCCCCCGCCCACCAATATTGATTGACAGGTGCGTATTACCACATCCTCAGTTTGTTGTTTCACGTCTGCCATTTTCAGCATTTGAGGCAAAGCGATGTCACCAAAAAAAACACCCTTGCTCTATTCTTGGATGTAAGGCTCATTGGGCTCATCGTCTTCCTGCGAATGAGCAACAGAGATTTTACATTTAGCGGCCATTTGCGCTGAACACGCAGTGAATGCAACGTATCGAGATTCAGGCCATTAAAAACAGCTGATCCACAAAGTCTTTCAGCACTCTCTCCGAAAACACTCGATTGATCTCGGCTGGCGCATCAACATTTACCACATGATTCTTATTCTGGATCCAATTCTTTGCAAAAAGGCAAATTTGACAGCCCAAGTAGAAAGACAACACATGACATGGACAACAGGCTACAATGTCAAGCAATGGTGCACTGATTCACACAGAGTTCTGTATTTTGTTGTCCATTGTGTAATGATTAATTAAAGGAGCTCATATACTTGTTTGCAAGTTGTGTTGTTTGAAGGTAAAATTTGCTTTTAATTTGCTATAGTAAGCTAATAAACGTACTTTGTTTCACAATGGGTTTGAACTTCAGCAAAAACCAAAAGCCTCAAACATCAATATTGGGAACGTTAGGATCCCGGACGAGCCCCCAAAAATGTTACAAACTCTTTTTGTCTAGGAGTGTGGGGTTGCACATTTAACTGAGGAATTAGTTATTGCAAAAACTCAAAATCAAATTGTGATACAAAGTAAGGATGGACAGCAGAAATAAGTGGAGAAATACGTGATTTTATTTACAAAAATTGAGGGTGAATCAGTGAGTGAGGTATTTACAAAATAGACAAGGTTAAAGACAATAAACAATGAAATGTTAGAAAGACTGGCTATATGGGCGGTGCTAAATAAAACCAAACAGTCTTACTAATATTCACAACAAATCCCCTCTAAACCTAATCTAATAAACAAAATATATGAAAAAGAAATCTTCAACGTCAATGACGTCCTATCTAATCTACTCTGACAAACATTAAACCAAAAATACACTGGTTGACACACCCTCTTACCTGGGGTGTCTAGACAAATGTTAATCTACATGCTGATATGCATGTCACGTGACGTACTTGCCTACCAGTCTTTCTAAACTCACAGGGAAACATGAGGTTAGGGAAGATATGGCGAATCAAAAGGTAAGAACAGACAGCAACAAACTTGAACAATAACAAAGTGTAAATTAAACAATGACAAACAATACTGAGAAATGGGGATAACAAACTATCAGACACGAACCAAGCACACCGAACAAAAAAGCCACAATACAACAATCAATAGAGCAAAGCGTCGCGCAGCGTCAAACATAGAGTCAGAGATTCTGCTCCTGACTTAACAAACTGAAAACCTTTTTAAAGGCCAGGTGGCAAGCCGGGATTGGCTGGAACTTGGGCAGAGTAGCAACCAATCAGGTAGCAGGGGAGTTGTGATTGGTTGTAGCAACAACAAGTAAAACAGCCAATCAGAGATGGGAGTAGGCAGAGCAAGTAGAGAAGTGGACTGGGTGACAGACAGAAACACATGATGAGACACAATAATGAACAATAAAATAACCAAATAAGTGCTGGCATGTAACATGCATATTTTAAATGTTTTGACACGGTATGTGCGTTTTGCAAGCTAAATGTGTCATTTTGACCATGAGTGCCGCTGTTTAGGCCTGTGTGTTAACTGTTAAATGTGGAGCTTCAGTTGACGGCTGCATCAAAGCAATCAAGAAAAACTGTAAACTAAAATCCTTTCAATAAATTTGATAAATCTTATACATTTATTTTAATATTTTAATATTGTTTTAATTAGTAAATGTCAAAAGACAAAAAGCAGTAGAGTAACCATTTTCAAAAACTGGGCTAAGACTGAAAGGTGGACATGAGGGATATTTCAAAGATCCTCTGCGATAGTGACTAAACAACTAAACATTTTGACTTGCAGTGCTTACACAATGCCAAAGGGACAAAAGATTTTGGGGGCACTGACTGTTTAAATGAGAAGGAAATTTGGTTTTGACACACGAGTGAACAGTTTTGGGAATTATATGAGCTTTTGCAAGTGAGCAATAGTGTTGTGCTGAACTGTAAGACTGTTTTACAAAACCTTATAGTGTTGAGAATGTAATTCCTGTTTCAAGAAATGAGCCAAACCAAATGAGAAAAACCGTAACTTAATGCTTTTTCCAAATTTTAGTGGATAGAACATAAATCTAAGAATTGTTTTGTCATTTAAACAAGCAGAAAATGTCATTTATTGAGTGTATGATGCAGAAACAGAAGAACAATGGAGCCTTCTGCTAATTATTTTCACAAAGAGCGATAACGACACATCCTAAACTCAGTTACAGGAAATGTGCAGTGATAAATGACATACAGAGGCTGTGAAGTATCTAACTCAAGGTCTCTGGGCTTTTCCTAGCACAAACACATCAGCAAAGCTTTTGAAAACAACCAGAAAGGGAGTAAAGTGATACTTTCTTTGCACTGGACTTATTAAAATGGGAGTGACAGAAACAATGGGTCTCATTTATTAGTTTATGTTTGAAATGTGCAAAAAAGGGGTGGTCCAGAGGGTGTTTTAAAGACTTGGTTGTGTTTATAAGATGCAAAGCAATGTGTGCTCATGCTTCATTTGTAGAAAATCACGTTATTTTTATCAAATTTTTTTACTTTAATTTTATACAGCTACTCAGCTTACATGAAAACAACTTTCATATTTCCTAATTCCTCCAAAAGCCCGCCCTCAAGAGGCTCTGATTGGTCAGCTAACATGTCCTGTGACATAGTTATCGCTTGACGCTTAAAGCAATAATGTAACTTGATGATTAATATTGAAATTAAAATATAAATTACTTAATTAGCTCACTTATTGTCATCTGACAGGAAAATCTTGTAACTATCCGTCATTTACAGATTCAATATTTTATGATGAAAGTCACTTTTTGACAATAAAAGTCACATTTCATCATCAAAAGTTGTTCGGAAAAAAAATCAATGTCTTATAATGTGTAACACGTGGAGTGACGGAGACAACGTTTCTGTAACACGGGGAGTGACACGGACAACTGAAGTTAGGATCCACTTGCAGGTTTATTCGAAGTCAGGGAAGCAATGGTCAACACAGGTGCAAACAGATGTATAAAGGCAGTCCAGAATTGTAGTCAAATGTATCAGGCGAGAGGTCGGAAGACAGGCGGCAGACAAGGAGAAAGGTAAACAAGGCAAAGATCAAAACACAGAGAAACAAGACTAAGGAAACCGCGTTGAATTATCACTTACAGGTAAACAAGACTCAGCAAGGGAAGTGTGTGTGTGCTGCTTAAGTAGTATGTGTACACTGTTCTAAGCATATGTATGCGAAGAACGGGGGCCATGGCATCTCTTTGAGAGATCAAAACAGGTTTATGAGGGCAGATCCGGGCTGGCGGGCACGCCGTTGCAAAACCGCCCAAATTTTCAGTACCCGCCTATGTCACTTTTTACCCGCAAAAATAAATTCAAAACCGCCCAATTAGGCAACACTGTCTGCTTGAGCAGCGCATATTTGAAGGTGCACAAGAAGCTTTGTGCACGAGCAGAGGAAATTGGCGCACAAGCAAAGAGATTCGCATGCTGTAGGCTATTACATGAATGCGATCTCGACTCGTAATACTGCGCTCACGACATTTGTCATTGAAATAACGCCACAGGTAGTAAGTAGATCTGTGTAAAAAGACCTACCGCCACAGCTGGAAAAAATCCTAGAAGAAACACTGTATATATATATATAACTGCCACTCAAAGGATAAATTTAATTGGAAAACGTTTCAACCTAAATGGTCTTTAAGTCACAAGAATTATTTTTTTCAATTTGCTGGTATGATGTGTTGGATTTTTCATTCATTTTATTTTTAATTTTTTTACATTTTTTGAACAAAATACTAATGTCAAATCCGATTCAATTCATTATGATAAGATAAACTAAGATAAAAGTGACCCAGTCAGAACAAGAAATCGGCTAAATGGTTTCAAAAATGGTTCAAGTCAACTGTTGAGCTTTAGGAGACTTGAAGTGTTCCTTTAACCTCCTAATTAATAATAACCTATTGGTTTTTGTTAAGGGAAGGGTTAAGTCAGTGATTCGCTGGTCCAGGTGATCTGCATAAAAAGCTCTGCCTACTCATGGACTTGTACACGAAGTACATGTGTCTGAAACGTACAACAAAACCTATCCTGAGTAAAGTATTTCAGGTTCTCAAAAATGTAGACAGTGCCCTCTAGTGGATTTGCCATCTGAAACGTACACTGAAACGTACAGAAAGCAATGAACTTTACACTTTGAAATAAAATGTAGGATGAGGCACGTATTCCCAGTGAGCCTGACCTGGTTTAGCTATATGTATATGATTGACTGCCGTGTAATCCACCCTATACACAACATCTTAACCTTTTCTGCTGTTGATTTTGAAAACTAATGTAATAACGTTCACCTTTTGCACACGCAAAAACGAGAGTTAACGTGATTCAGGAGTGCTGTTTAAGTGCAGCTCGCCCTCTCTGCGTCTGATTGAGACAAAAATGATGGAGCTCTGTTGCTAAGAGACATAATCAAGACAAAAGGGGCCAATTTATTCCATTATTGAGCCACAGAGAGAGAAAGAGCGAGCGGGTATGAGCACCAAATGGACGGAATACAGATGAACAGATGACGTCAAGCAGATAAACAGACAGGACATTGTAAAGTACACGGTTTACATGCTCTGCGGCGATAAGGGTACATGCAGGTACGCATTTGCCTTCGTGCAGCAGCACAGAAAGCATGTGGCAGTGATGAATGCTGGGTAAAGAACAGCAATGAAGGGGCATTTAGCCATTTAGCAAAGAACAAGATCAATGTGGAAGGATTGACGGATCGCGAGACTTCTCTCCTACAGTCCCTCAGGAAACACCAAAGGCTCTTAGGCTGAGTTTTGAGCGGGTACTGCCTGTAATGATAGATTGGATTATTTCCTGTGCTGGCAGTTAAATTAGCCTAATGCATCTGTGAGAGCCTCAGACCAATAGAAGCCCAGAACACATTAACGCAACGCTAGAGGAGAGAATGGGAAAAGTCTATTAGATTATACAAATTAAACTAGACTTCCACGCTTTCTGAAGCCTTTCCACTTAACAGTCGGTCTGACGTGTCTGCCATGTTTGTAGTTTCTGAGGAAAATGTGAGAGGTGTTTGTTTGTCTTTGTAAAGCTAACCATTTGAGTGATTGCTATGAAATAGCTAACGCTTATTTGTTTTCTGTTGCTCTTTGGTTGATAGGGTGGTTATTTCACTGCTCGATTGAGTGAGTTGAGCCAATTTTAAAATCATGAAGACCTTTTCATGTGTGAATATGACCTAGGCCAAGGACTCTATAATACACAAGACATGGCGGGAGGGGGGCTTGTGATGGTCGCGGAAATTGACTTGACATGAATGATGTGGCCAACAGCACAGGTGTCAAACTCAGTTCCAGGAGGGCCGCAGCTCTGCACAGTTTGGTTCCAACCCTAATTAAACCCACTTGATCAAACTAATTGAGTGCTTTAGACTTGTTTGATACCGACAGATAGTTGCGTTGAAGCAGGGCTGGAACTAAACTCTGCAGGGCTCGGCCCTCCAGGAACTGAGTTTTACACCCCTGGCCTACAAAGATAAGGTTCAATACTGGGGTGTACAAAATCGATTCTGAAGCGCCAGTGTTCTGCTGAGTTTAGCTTCAACTTCAACACACCTGCCAGGAAGCTTCTGGTATATTAAGTAAGTGCTTGATTAGCTGGTTCATGTGTGTTTGATTAGCGTTAGAACTAAACCCTACAGGACACTGGCCCTCCACGACCGAGTTTGGACACCCCTGTTCAATACAGTACTTGTAAGTCCAAAGAGGTTATTGAGAACCACTAGTGAACTAGAAAGGCCAACACTCCTGCCTATATTGATGGGGCTGAGGTTGAGTGTGTGGCTAGCTTCAGAGTCTTGAAGTTTATCTTTCCTGGACCCTCAACACATACTGCTATACCTGCACTACTAAACACTAATACAAATATAGTTTGGTATGACAACTGCACTGTGTTAGACCGGAAAGCCCTCCAGTGGGTGGGGAAAACTGCCCAATACACCACTGGTGATGTGCTTTCCTCCATCAATGTTATTGACCAGAATATCTGCCTGAGGAGGGTGAAAAGTAACACCACAGACTCCCATCTGGGAGACGTTATAGGAGTCTTCTGTGTCACACCAGCAGATTGAAGACCAGTTCCTTTCTCCGCTGTCAGCCTAGATGAACTATAATCTCAGGCACTTCTCACTCCATTCTAGATGCACCCTACAACAAACTGTTGTTAGGGACTCCAGTGAGCTTCTTTCTGGATATGTGACATCCCTAACACTAAAATCCCTATTGAAAAAAACAGCTTAAACCAGCATAGGCTTTAGAGGGGTTTGGGCCATTTCCAGGCTGGTTTCCAGCCATTTCCAGCCTGGTCCTAGCTGGTCAGGCTGGGAGATGACCAGCTAAAACCAGCCTAGCCAGGCTGGGAGTCCAGTCAAAACCAGCTATGTCCAGCTTAAACCAGGCTTGTCAAGCTGGTTTTAGATGGTTGTAGTTGGTCAGTTTCCAGCCTGACCAGCTAAGACCAGGCTGGAAATGGCTGGAAACCAGACTGGAAATGGCCAAAAACCCTCTAAAACCAGGCTGGTCAACCAGCTAAAACCAGCCAACCAGCCTAGGCTGGTTTAAGCTGGATTTTTCAGCAGGGATATGAATAAGCCCTGGCCCTGGGAGTGACTTCTCCATACAAGATGCTCTTGGTAGTTTAAATCAGAACACACTCTGGCCGCTAACCAGTTTGAGGGTATTACTGTATGTATTTCTGAGGGAGGAGTGTAAGCAGACCTTTTCTAGAACTTTAACACCATTCCATCCATGATTATGAAGTTAAAGTGACTCATTTGGAAATTACTGCTGGACATAAATGTTTAAAAAGATGTCTGAAAATCATATCCAACTCTTTAAATAGCAACACAGCATCATATGAGACAGAATGGTAATTGAAATATGTGGTGTAATTACAGTTATTAGAGCTATAATACCAGTGTCTACCTACTGACTATATGGTTAAAAACACGTAAATGAATAAAAGTACTATGGTATGGTGTATGGTGCAGTATTTGTGTCATAGCCAGAACACAAAAATTCTGAGAGCAGTTCCTGTGGAAGACAAGGTCTGGATGACTCATATCCACATCTCCGTGAGTTACCGGAACCCCACATGAAAAAATGTAACACATACACAAAAGTCAAGCGTAAAGTGGCGTGTGTGAACGGTAACCAAATTTAGCACTCTATAACAAGGCTGACAGCCGTTATCCTGCAATGTGAATGTGGCTTCTGTCTGTCTGGACAGTTCAATTGTGGAGAATGTGTTTTTTTTACTCTTATCCAGTTTGTACATGACCGGTCTTATAAATGCCGCAGCTGGCCAACCATATAATCATGGCCATGAAATATGCAGATACTATACGTCACATTGAGCGTGAAAAATTCCCTTAACATATCAATTTACCTAATGAAATACGAGTGCCTCAGACTCCAAGGAGGAGTCTGGTTCTTTGCGACAAGACACGTTCATCACATCCCAGACACATCCCATCAAAAACTTCTTGAGTTAGAGGAATAAAGGGTAAAGATCAGACAAGTGTTTCTCACTCGGGATGCCATAAAAGAGAGCTTCTCTAAGGACAGGCTATTGTTTTACTTTTACCCCCAGTTTCGGAGACAAGGCTTAAAAATAGTCCTCGACTAAACTGCAAGTGTGAGTGGTCTTAACTAAAAATAGTGACGTAAAAAAGAAGAAAAACCTTAATGCTATGGCTTTTTCTAAAGGCTACACCTCACACCACACCACAGTGAGCATCTGTCAAGGTTTATTCCACATTACCTTTCATCGGGTTCACATCAGAGAAAGTTTCCCCAATTGACATTTTACAAAGCCCCACCTCTCTTCTCACTGTCCAACAACCAAGAACCTTCTTCTCCTAATTATCAGAGCTCAAATGAAGGATTAACCAAATTGATCTCTGACCACACCAAACATAAACAATTAATTATTTCTTAGCCACAAATTGGAAATGTGTCAAAACAAGCAAAATATAGCTGTATACTATACTTTGTATTTAACAAAACATATGCACAGTAATCTGTCCTGGCTAAAGGTCCCAGATTACCAGTTAACTACACATAAATGGGGAGGTTATCTCCCATTAAAGCAATGTTATTGTAAAAAATGATAATTAAACAATATGAACACAAAAAAGCAGGTAAAAAACATACCGTGTGTGATAATGAAATAATGATCGCATAAATAATCGGTTCAAGAAATAGTTAAAGCGAAAGCAACTGGTGCTGCTTACAAAAAGACAAATCTGGAACTTGAAAGCAGCAAGACTGTCGGGTGCATGTTCTTCACTTTTTGTCTAGTCTATTCGAAAGAGAACCGATCACATCAGTTGTGTTTCTGGGCACAGTTGCTTCACGCAAGGAAACGTGAGCGCGCACGCGTTTTAAACAGTCGCGCGCATCACCTCAGCTGTTAGCGAGAGTGATCATCCTCTCATTCGGTATTCACCTGCTTTCTATTGCTCGCGCAAACACAATTATTTTTGTCCATTTTTTTGTCAGTCGTGTTGCTTCTCAATTCTAAGATCGCCTTTGCATGCATATTGGACCATCCTTATTGTCGAACGTTGCTTTTAAGAAGTATTATCTGGGAAAATTATTTTCAACCAGCCAAAGTGGCTAGTGGGATCTGTCTTAGCAGGTAAAGCAGGTAAAAAACATACCGTGTGTGATAATGAAAGGATGATCACATAAATAATCTGTTCAAGGAATAGTTAAAGCGGAAGCAACTGGTGCTGCTTACAAAAAGACAAATCTGGAACTCTAGAAAGCAGCAAGACTGTCAGGTGTATGTTCATCACTTTTTGTCTAGTCTATTCAAAAGAGAACGGATCACATCAGTTGTGTTTCTGGGCACAGTTGCTTCACGCAAGGAAACGGGAGCGCGCACGCGTTTTAAACAGTCGCGCGCATCACCTCAGCTGTTAGCGAGAGTGATCATCCTCTCATTCGGTATTCACCTGCTTTCTATTGCTCGCGCAAACGCAATTATTTTTGTCAGTTGTGTTGCTTCTCAATTCTAAGATCGCCTTTGGATGCATATTGGACCATCCTTATTGTCGAACGCTGCTTTTAAGAATTATTATCTGGGAAAATTATTTTCAACCAGCCAAAGTGGCTAGTGGGATCTGTCTTAGCTGAAATCTACCCGCATTTGGCAGGTTGGCGGGTGTTAATTTCAAGCCCTGCCCCCACACATCATTTACCTCTGCATGTGTAGAAGTGTTGTATACATGAGAGTGTATGCCCGCTTCGTAAAACATATGATGTAATAGTTGGTGGTTCATTCCCCAGTGGCGACCCTTGATAATAAGGGGCTTAGCCGAAGGAAAACGAATGAATGATTTATGTAACACATCATAACACATGCACTAAACCATGTAAAACGCATCTGCCGAAGAGCCAATGGCGCTTACTTCTACAAGCATGTAATGCATTTGAGAGCCATGTTTAAAAATAAAACCAGATGAAATCTAATCTGTAGAAAGAAAGTGGTGTACATCTGGGAAGTCATGAGGCCGAGGAAATGAGAGAAATTTCATTTCAGTATCGCTGGAATAACAAAACATCAATCTGATGATGGCATGCTCTAGAAAATGACAGATCGGCCAGATAAACCTGCTCAAAGAGTTCTGACAGACGATACAACTCCACGCAAAAATCCATG
Organism: Danio aesculapii; assembly: GCF_903798145.1. NCBI lineage: Eukaryota > Metazoa > Chordata > Actinopteri > Cypriniformes > Danionidae > Danio > Danio aesculapii. Next base: position 4,751,261 of record NC_079443.1, on the reverse strand, counting down.
ATGAGGACGAAACACAAAGACATCCTGCTGACTAATCAGACACCCGAGCCAATATGCAGAAAACACAAGAGCTGGGACTGCTACTGCGACAGAAGAGCGAGAACTCAAAAGACTTCTGCTGTTTGACGAGAGCCCCGTTAAACGCTGATCAGAGACACAAACAAAGAGTCAGTGTGTGAGACAATTGATTTATGGCAGCAACATGCTGGAAAAAAAGCATTCAGTCTGCGCTTTTAAGCCCTGCTGTCAACAAAAGTACTTCCCCCTGTCTCATTAAAATACAAACATCTTTCTCAATGCCTCACACTCTCAAAACTGATGTTAAAGGGGCCGTAGAATGAAAATCTCTGTAAATAATAAGAGTTCAGCACATGGAAATGACATACCGTGAGCCTCAAACAACATTGTTCCCTCTTCTCATGTAAATTCAGTTAGTGTAAAGTCACGTTTTAAAAACAGGCCAATTTGAACAAAACACAGACTCCTTGATGAGGTTCCACGTGGAATCATTAATATTCACGCCCAAGAGTTTGATTGGCCACAATGATTATTTTTAAGTTTATGTAAAGCTTCTATTATACGCTATTATGTACAGTCAGGTCTGAAATTATTCATATCCCTGACAAATTCTGACAAAGACTTTGTTCAAATGTAAATAAAAAATGTACATAATTGTAAATGAAAATATGTATTAATTGACAATAATAATACTACTACTACTACTACTACTACTACTACTAATAATAATAATAATAATAATAATAATAATAATAATAATAATAATAATAATAATAATAATGATAATAATAATAATAATAATGGCAACGCAGTGGCACAGTAGGAAGTGCTGTCACCTCACAGCAAGAAGGTCACTGGTTCAAGCCTCGGCTCAGTTGGCGTTTCTGTGTGGAGTTTGCATGTTCTCCCTGCGTTCGCGTGGGTTTCCTCCGGATGCTCCGGTTTCCCCCACAGTCCAGAGACATGTGGTACAGGTGAATTGGGTAGGCTAAATTGTCCATAGTGTATGAGTGTGTGTGTGAATGAGTGTGTGTGGATGTTTCCCAGAGATTGGTTGCGGCTGGAAGGGCACCCACTGTGTAAAAACGCTCTGAATAAGTTGGCGGTTCATTCCGCTGTGGCGACCCCGGATTATTATTATTATTGTTATTATTGTTGGGCGACGCAGTGGCGCAGTAGGTAGTGCTGTCGCCTCACAGCAAGAAGGTCACTGGTTTGAACCTCGGCTGGGTCAGTTGGCGTTTCTGTGTGGAGTTTGCATGTTCTCCTGCGTTCGCGTGGGTTTCCTCTGGGTGCTCCGGTTTCCCCCACAGTCCAAAGACATGTAGTACAGGTGAATTGGGTAGGCTAAATTGTCTGTATTGTATGAGTGTGAATGAGTGTGTGTGGTTGTTTCCCAGAGATGGGTTGTGGCTGGAAGGGCATCCGCTGCGTAAAAATGTGCTGCATAAGTTGACGGTTCATTCCGGTGTGGCGACCCCAGAAAAATAAAGGGACTAAGCCGAAAAGAAAATGAATGAATGAATTATTATTGCTACTATTATTATTATCATCATTATTTATATTATTATTATTAATAATAATATTAATATTAGTAGTAGTAGTATTGTTATTATTATTAATAGTATTACGATTATTTAAATTAATATATTTTCAGTCCAAACTATGTTTTATTTATTTATTTTATTACAATTTTTTAAAATAAATAGCTCAATTTATGGAGTAATGATAGAGCTAAATTAAAGTCACAGTTTCATAGACATGTTCAAAAAGATTGAAGATAACATCTTTGTAAGACAACTGTGGCTTGAGACTTACAGAGTTTGAGAGCTCAAAATAAATCAGCATATTATTCCCATATCTTGGTAACCTCAAATACATTTTCAAGAGTCTAACGTTTATTTATTTCATTCATTCGTTCATTTATTCTCTAAATTTAACAGTATAACCATTGCACCACAGTCTTAGATTCAGCTCTAGCTCAACTATGGGCAAAAACATGAAATGCTAAAACAGGCACCACAAAATACCTCACATTCAAAACACACTCAGACCATTAAACCTTGAGCAGTGGATATTCTGGTGTGTCATTTCAAAAGTAGCCACGAGCAAGATTCTGAAAATGAAAAATGCACCTTCTTACATATCTCCCCAAGGAAGACATTTTAAGCTTTTAGAGAAACTGATCTGTTTATTTAAAAGGTAATCTCTGAACTAGAACCAATATATTAACTCACGAGATTTCAAACGTACAACAAAATATGAAGTAAAGTAAAACCATGTGTCCAGTGTTTTGCATGCTTATTCAGCTGTAGTTGCTAGTGCGGCCTCCTTGTCAAAACACACACACACGCATGCATGCACACACACACACACGCACACACACGCACACACACACACACACACACACACACACACACACACACACACACACACACACACACTTAACTGAGACCAGGATTAAGAAAACAATTTGAATCAAAGTCGAGAGTGTATTTTGCATTGCGTGTAGTTTTTACTCTATGTTGTCCCCACAAGGATAGTACTGTTATGCAGCGGACAGGAGACAGAGGTAAGGAAACGTTAGGGTGTTTATTGAATGACAACAAGGAGCACATGAAGGATAGCCAGGAGGATCAGGAATGATGTTGGGGTCTTTTCCTCCGTGGCTGGGTAACAGGAATACACGAGGATGGACAGCACACACCAGATACAGCTGACAGAGGATGACACAGACTTGGAAGGACTGGAAGACAGGACGATTCGGGAGGACCAGGAAGACTAGGAGGAATACAAAGAGAACAGGTAAGTAAATCGTTTGTTTAGCTGAGGATGACTACGCTGAGTGGTCGCTCAGTTGTCCGCTTTCGTCGAGACGAGCCCGGACAATGAGCGACTGGAGTGCTGTGCTTTTATCTGGTGCTCGTGAATGTGATGCAGCTGTGTGCTCATTAGAAGTCAGGTGATGGTGATCTTCGTGAGTGGGGGTCGTGAGAGCCTGACCAATCCATGACAGTACCCCCCTCCCCAGGGCCCGCTCCTGAGGGCCGACACCTCCGACGCCGTGGTGGTCTCCCTCTGCCTCTAGGCGCTGGGAACTCAGGGTGGCTCTCATGAAACTCCACCATGAGACTAGGATCGAGAATATCAGCTCTGGGAACCCATGTCCTTTCTTCGGGGCCGTACCCTTCCCAGTCCACCAGGTACTCCAACTGGCCACCACGACGTCGGGAACGCAAGATCTCCTTCACTGCGTAGACGGCTCCTTCTTCTAGGAGCAGTGGAGGAGGGGGTTCCTCTTCGTGGTCAGGCTCTGTGGAGGGAAGAACAGGATCGTGATAGGGTTTCAGGAGTGATACGTGGAATGTAGGGTGAATACGGTAGTGAGAGGGTAATTGTAGTTTGTAGGTGACGGGGTTAACCTGTTCCACGATGGTGAAGGGACCAACAAATCGGGGACTTAACTTGCGAGAGGGCAGTCGCATGCGTATGTCCCGGGTGGATAGCCACACCTTTTGTCCGGGTGTGTATCTGGGTTCTTCAGACCTTCTTCTATCGGCGGTTACCTTGCTTCGACGGACTGCCCTCTGCAGATGTTGATGAGCCTCGTCCCAGACTCTCTCGCTCTCCCGGAACCAGTGATCCACTGCGGGGACATCAGATGGTTCGCCATCCCAGGGAAAGAGCGGTGGTTGGAAGCCCAGGACGCACTGGAATGGCGTGAGTCCGGTGGAGGGTTGCCGCAGTGAATTTTGGGCATATTCTGCCCAGCCCAAATACTGGCTCCAGGAGCTCTGGTGACCACTGCAGAAGGTCCTCAGGAACCGTCCCACCTCCTGAATCTTCCTCTCTGTCTGCCCGTTGGTTTGGGGATGATATCCAGAAGAGAGGCTGACGGCCACACCTAGGAGCTTGAAGAAGGCTTTCCATAGACGTGAGATGAACTGTGGACCTCTGTCCGACACAATATCTTCTGGAATACCAAATGACCTGAAGACTTGATTAAAGATATTGTCGGCTGTTTCAAAGGCTGTGGGAAGACCTTTCAGAGGGATTAGTTTGACAAACTTTGAGAATCTATCTACTATGACTAGAATACAGGTATTACCTTCTGACGAAGGGAGATCAGTGATAAAGTCCACTCCTAGGTGTGACCAGGGACGGTTCGGAATCGGCAAGGGATGGAGCTTTCCAGCGGGTAGATGACGTGGGCTCTTGGATTGGGCACAGTCCTTACAGCCCTGAACATATTGCCTCACATCCCTTGCCATGTTTGGCCACCAGAATCGTTGGGATACTAGCGAGAGAGTATTGTTGATCCCTGGATGTCCAGTGCCTAGCGAGGTATGTAAGGAGTGGATCAGATCTACCCGGTGTTCAGGTGGTATGAACTGCCGATGAGGAGGGCATCCCGGCGGAGCAGGGGCTTCCGGAGTGGCAACGACTGGAGGAGCGTTCCAGGTGATCGGACAAATGGAGATGTGTTCGGGAAGAATCTTCGTTGGGAGTTCTTCATGATCGTGATGCTCGTGTAAACGAGAGAGAGCGTCTGCTCTTAGATTCTTGGGTCCTGGACGATAGGAAATGGAGAAATCAAAACGTGAGAAGAAAAGTGACCATCTGGCTTGACGTGGACATAGTCTCTTGGCCTCTTTGATATATTGGAGGTTTTTGTGATCTGTGATCACCTGGAACGGATGTTTGGCTCCCTCCAACCAGTGACGCCACTCCTCCAAGGCTAGCTTGATTGCTAGCAGCTCCCTGTCTCCTATGCTGTAATTCTGCTCCGCCGGGCTCAACTTCCGAGAGAAATAGGCACAGGGATGCAGTCGGGGCGGTGCATCATGATGTTGAGATAATACTGCCCCGACGCCGGTGGTGGATGCGTCCACTTCCACCACGAAAGGAAGATTTGGGTCAGGATGAGTCAGGAGTGGGGCCCTTGTGAACTCCTTCTTAAGAAGGCGGAAGGCTGCGGCTGCTTCTTTGGTCCACTCCAGTCCTTTGGGTTTACCCTTGAGGAGATTAGTGAGAGGTGATGTAATCCTGCTGTAGTCCTTGATAAACCGTCTATAAAAGTTAGCAAACCCAAGAAACCTCTGGAGCTCCTTAATGGAAGTGGGTTCTGACCAGGATAGAACAGCCTCAATTTTCTTCCCATCCATACGTATACCGGTTTGATCAATGATGTATCCCAAGAAATGAATCGACTTCTGGTGGAATGAGCATTTCTCCGCTTTGAGGTAGAGGTGATGTTCTCTCAATGTGTGTAGGACCTCCGCAACGTGTTGGCGATGTTCGGCCTCACTCCGGGAGTAAATGAGGATGTCATCTATGTACACTATTACAAAGTGGTGAAGAAACTCCCGGAGGACTTCATGAATGAAGTTTTGGAATACGGAGGGGGCGTTGACCAGACCGTAAGGCATGACCTCATATTCATAGTGGCCAGTAGGGGTCACGAATGCTGTCTTCCATTGGTCCCCCTCACGTATTCTTATCAGATTATACGCGCTGCGGAGGTCCAATTTAGTGAAGACTTTAGCTTCTCGGAGCTGTTCCAAAGCGGCTGGTACCAGAGGAAGGGGATATCGGTATTTTACTGTACCGTTATTTAGGACCCTGTAGTCGATGCATGGACGCAGCCCTCCGTCCTTCTTGGCCACAAAGAAGAAGCTTGAGGCGGCTGGTGATTTTGAGTGACGTATGTACCCCTGACTCAGAGCCTCACTTATGTAATCTTCCATTGCCTGATTCTCTGGAAGCGAGAGCGGGTAGATCCTACCTCTTGGCAACTGGGCATCTGGAACTAGGTCGATCGCGCAGTCCCATGGCCGATGCGGCGGTAGCTGGGAAGCTCTCTTGGGGCAGAAGACATCATGAAAGGAGCTGTACTCCTTAGGAATGTGGATAGACTGCTTCTCAGGAGGGCTCTCGACCGATGTTGCAAACAAAGAAATGGGGTTCCGACCTTGAAGAGGGAGATTTGGAAAACAGGTTGGTGTACATCCAGATCCCCATTTCTTTATCTCTCCTGTGCCCCAAGAGATGATGGGGTCGTGCTTCACCAGCCACGGGCGCCCTAGAATGATGTCCATATTTGCACCCTCCAGAACCAGAAATTGAATCCTCTCTTGATGTAACAGCCCCACTTGAAGAAGGATGTCTTCGCATTGTCGATGGATACGGGTCGAAGATCGAGTGCACTGGGTTATCGGTTGTATCTGGTATATATGCGAGGACGCCTCAGTACGGAGGTGGAGTTGACGACAGAGGGATTGGGAGATGAAGTTCCCTGCTGACCCGGAGTCGATGAGGGCTGTGACAAGGAGAGAAATAGAGGCAGTAGTTATTTGTACGGTGGTAGTAAGTGGTTTACATTGTTCAATATTCGTACTGAATACACTCACTGAAGTCCGAATGGGACGAAGGGGACACTCCATACGGGTGTGTCCACTGACACCGCAGTATAGACACAGACCCCGGGTCAGCCTCCTCTGTCGTTCCGCTGATGTCAGTCTTCCAGACTCTATTATCATGGGTTCTGGTTCTGGAGAGGCTGTTGACTCAGGCGATTGGAGGAGTGCAGACGAGGGGGTGATGGTGTCCTGTTGATAGGAACGGAGACGATCGGAACATCGGAGAGAATGTTGGATGAATCTCTCCAGACCCATTGTATCATCTAATGTGGCCAGCTGGATTCGGAGAGTGGGTTCCAAGCCGAGCCGGTACGTGGTCAACAACGATCTCTCATTCCATCCACTTGCAGCTGCTAGAGTGCGAAACCGGAGAGCATATTCCTGTGTAGATAGAGTACCTTGCTTTAGATGATACAGCTGCTCTCCAGCGGCTACTTCCCCATCAGAACGTCCAAACACCTCTTTGAAATACTCCGTGAAGGTAGTGATGGAATTCATGACCGGCCCGGCTTGGTTCCAGATCGTCTCAGCCCATTTAAGTGCAGGTCCAGAGAGTAGTGATACGATGTAGGCGATCTTTGACTTATCTGTGGGATATAGAGAAGGTTGCATTTCGAATATGAGGGAACATTGTAACAGAAAACCATTGCACTCCCCCGCTCCGCCTGAGTAGGGCGCTGGTCGGGCCATGGGACTGGAAGGAAGGGCCGAAGAAGAAACTGTGGAGGCGGAAGTGCTCGGTGCTGGTGGTGCGTTGGAAAGTGGAGCTGGTGGCTGTAGAATCCGCTTCAACTGGTCCACCAGCTCTTGAAAGTGATCGAGGGTGCTCATGTTGTCGTCGTTATTGGTCCGGGCTTCTGTTATGCAGCGGACAGGAGACAGAGGTAAGGAAACGTTAGGGTGTTTATTGAATGACAACAAGGAGCACATGAAGGATAGCCAGGAGGATCAGGAATGATGTTGGGGTCTTTTCCTCCGTGGCTGGGTAACAGGAATACACGAGGATGGACAGCACACACCAGATACAGCTGACAGAGGATGACACAGACTTGGAAGGACTGGAAGACAGGACGATTCGGGAGGACCAGGAAGACTAGGAGGAATACAAAGAGAACAGGTAAGTAAATCGTTTGTTTAGCTGAGGATGACTACGCTGAGTGGTCGCTCAGTTGTCCGCTTTCGTCGAGACGAGCCCGGACAATGAGCGACTGGAGTGCTGTGCTTTTATCTGGTGCTCGTGAATGTGATGCAGCTGTGTGCTCATTAGAAGTCAGGTGATGGTGATCTTCGTGAGTGGGGGTCGTGAGAGCCTGACCAATCCATGACAAGTACAACCTGATATTTTTCACACTGGCATTCTGTTCCGATAAGGGTAAAACATTGAAAAATACTAAGTTACGCTTATTTGAAAGTGGAAATCAGATTTTCAGTACAGGTTAGTGTTGGGATTCCATAATATGAGTGTGTGGACACACCAGCTGGACAGACCTGGCAGGCCCAAGCGTATTCTCTGGGAACGTCTGGCTGAGCCTCAAGTCAGAGGGATTTTCAACTCTCACCTCCGGAAGAGCTTTGACCAGATCCCGAGTGAGACTGAGTGATCCATGTTCTCCGATTCCATTGTTAACGCGGCCGTGAAGAGCTTTGGCCGTAAGGTCTGTGGTGCCTGTCGGGGCGCCAATCCACAAACCCGCTGGTGGACACCGGAAGTAAGGGATGCCGTCAAGCTGAAGAAGGAGTCCTACAGGGCTTGGTTGGCTTGCAGGACTCCCAAGGCAGCTGATGGATATCGACAGGCCAAGCTTGCTACAGCCCAGGCGGTTGCGGAAGCAAAAACTCGGGCCGGGGAAGAGTTGGGGGAGACCATGGTGGAAGACTATAAGTCAGCCCCAAAGAGATTCTGGCAAACCGTCCGGCGCCTCTGGGGGGTGGGGGGATGGGTGAAAGCAGCTCCACATTGACACTGTTTACAGCATGAAAAAGTTTACCGGGGAAAGTCTATGCCAGTGTACTGGAGAGGAGGATCCAGTAGGAACCTAGGATCCAGGAGCAACAATGAGGCTTTCGTCCAGGCCGTGGTACACTGGACCAGCTTTATACCCTCACCAGGGTGCTTGGGGGATCATGGGAGTATGCCCAACCAGTCCGCATGTGTTTTGTGGACTTGGAAAAGGCATTCGACCGTGTCCCTTGTGAAATTCTGTGGAGGGTGTTTCGGGACTATGGGGTCAGAGGAGCTCTGTTAAGGGCCATCTTGTCCTTCTATGAACAGAGTAGGAGTCTGGTTCGCATTGCTGGCAATAAGTCAGACTTATTTGCAGTGCATGTTGGATTCCGGCAGGGCTGCCCCTTGTCACAAATTTTGTTCATCATTTTTATGGACAGAATTTCAAAGCGCAGCCTTGGGCTGGAGGGGGTCTGATTAGGGGACCACAGGATTTCATCTCTGTTAATCGCAGACAATGTTGTTCTATTGGCTTCATTGAACATGGACCTTCAGCATGATAATCAGCACCTCAAAGTCCGAGGAAGGAAGAAACGAAGGAAGGAAGGAAGGAAGGAAGGAACTAACAGAAGAATGAATGGAAAAAAAGAAACAGATGGAAGGGAGGGAGGAAGAAAGAATGGGAATAAAGAAAGAAACCTATAGAGAGAAGTGAAGAAAGAAAGAAAGAAAGAAAGAAAGAAAGAAAGAAAGAAAGAAAGAAAGAAAGAAAGAAAGAAAGAAAGAAAGAAAGAAAGAAAGAAAGAAAGAAAGAAAGACTAAATAAAGAATAGGAAGGAAGGAAGGAAGGAATGTAAAGAATAGAAAGAAAGAAACAGACAGATGGACAGATGAAAGAATGGAAAGATAGAACAGAAAAAAACAGAAAAAAAGAACAGAAAGAAAAAAAGACTAAATAAAGAATAGGAAGGAAGGAAGGAAGGAAGGAATAGGAAGGATGGAAGGAAGGAAGGAAGGAAGGAAGGAAGGAAGGAAGGAAGGAAGGAAGGAAGGAAGGAATGTAAAGAATAGAAAGAAAAAAACAGACAGACGGACAGATGAAAGAATGGAAGGAATAATGGAGAGAAAGAAAGAAAGAAAGAAAGAAAGAAAGAAAGAAAGAAAGAAAGAAAGAAAGAAAGAAAGAAAGAAAGAAAGAAAGAAAGAAAGAAAGAAAAAAAAAGAAAAGAGACCAATTGAAGGAAGGCAATAAGAAAAGAAAGAAATGGACTGAATGAAGGAAGAAAGGAAGGAAAGAAAAAAGAAAAGAAATAAAGTGAACACAGAAAAATAGAAAGAAATAAACAGATGGATGGATGGATGGATGGATAGCAAATGGACAGAAGGAAGGAATGATTGAAGGAAGGAATGAATGAAGAAACACAGGTAGAGTCGCTCACGTTTGATATAAATGTGCAGAACCCCGAGCAGCTGATGTCTGCCTTTAGTCAATACATCTCAAAGCAGATCAGGAGTGAACCCCCTCAGCTGTTGACTCCCTCACAGTTGAACTTGACTGTGGCACATGTCAATGGTCCAGTGCCAGACGTGGACACTTAAAATGAGTCTGGCTTGCACGTGCCACGCATTGAGAGACTTCCTCTGTGTGTGGTGTATCAGCTGTTGAGGACAGCAGACCGAAACACACTCATATAACATCCTCTCAGCTGCCAGCGAGACAGACACGCTTCTACCACAGTCTATTAGCTACTGAGGGCCATCACAGACACTCACTGCACCAGATAGGAGGGAGGTTTATTCACCAAAGAATTTAAAGACACAGATCCACAGTTGTATCAACATTTAGAACTCCTAAACATTTTCTTAAGTTGAGTTGACAGCCCACATTTCATGAATAAATAAATAAAAACTATTCTCTTCACAATTAAATAAAAAAAATTATTAGTAACCACAAGATGTCTTCTTTCCCTGCAAGTACCTTGACATCAAAAAGCCACAAAAAACACCAAAAATACAAATCAATTTGATGTCAAAACCTTGATGTCAATTTGACATCCACACATTGATGCTGTTTTGATCACCAAATAACGACACACTGTAAAAACTGATTATTTACTTCACTTAAAAAGTGAGTAAACCCATTGTGACTTGGAACTGCTAAGTTGATTTAACTTTTTTTTTTAATAATTCCGCACATACACTCACCTACCACTTTATTAGGTATACCTTACTAGTACCAGGTTGGACCCCCTTTTTGTCTTAATCTTTCGTGGCAAAGATTCAACAAGGTACTAGAAATATTCCGCAGAGATTTTGGTCCATATTGGCATAATAGCATGACGGAGTTGCTGCAGATTTGTCGGCTGCACATCCATGATGCGAATCTCCCATTCCGCCACATTCCAAAGGTGCTCTATTGGATTATGATCTGGTGACTGTGCAGGCCATTTGAGTACAGTTGAACTCATTGTCATGTTCAGGGAACCAGTCTGAGTTGATTCACGCTTTATGACTTGGTGCGTTTTCCTGCTGGAAGTAGCTGCCAAAATGCAGCTGCCAGAGTTCTTACCAGGTCTAGAAAATATGATCATATCGCCCCAATTTTATCCTCCTTACACTGGCTGCCTGTTAAATTTCATATTGAATTTAAAATATTGCTTCTTACCTATAAAGCTTTAAATAATGTAGCTCCTGTTTACCTAACCAACCTTCTGTCTCGCTACAATCCAACTCGCTCTTTAAGATCTCAAAACTCAGTGCTTCTGGTAGTACCTAGAATAACAAAGTCAAGTAAAAGGGGTCGAGCCTTCTCATTTATAGCTCCTAAACTCAGGAATAGCCTTCCTGATAATGTTCCGAGACTCAGACACACTCTCGCAGTTAAAAACTAGATTAAAAACCTATCTTTATAGCAAAGTATACACTCAATGCATCACTTATGAGCGGTATGATACATGAATGTGCTCCACGCAGGTTTTTGCATCTCGTTTATATACCCTATGAATAGCAGCTACGCTAATTATTCTCTTTATTCTCTATTTCCACCTGGGGGATACTCATCCCGAGACTATGCAATGCCACTGAAGCGATCTGTGAAGAGATGATCCCAAGGTTTCCACATTCCCGGACCAGCCCGTATCCTGAGCAGCTGCTGTGGTGGTCATGGAGTAGTAGAGAGCATGCGTCTGATTCCTGTGAGTCTCCACGGACAGACGAGTCTTCGCTGACGTCCAGCATTCTCCAGCCTCCGGCACCTAGACTGCAGCTCTGCACAAGACGTTTGGCCATATGGGAAATGGTCATGCCAAACTGAGCCTGGTTTCTCTCAAGATTTTTTTTCCTTCCGCCAATTGGTGAAACAGTCCTCGCCGCTGTCGCCACTGGCTTGCAGAGTTCGGGACTTGTAGAGCTGCGCATCGATGAATTACCCTTCAGTGTTTGGCATCTCAGCAGTGAATATTAAAACACCAGAACTGAACTGAACTGAACTTAAACTCTGAAAACGACACTGTTTCAATTCACTATAATCTTCTATGTGAAGCTGCTTTGACAAAATCTACATTGTAAAAGCGCTATAGAAATAAAGATGAATTGAATTGAATCTTTATTTCTTCGCAGGGATAACAAACACATCTTCATGCATTATTAGTGCACAGAAAGCAGAAACCTGTATACTGGCATGCTAAAGATTGTACAGTAATTCATGTTGACCAAAACACAGCAGTAAATGAAGTTTGGGGCATTCGCATACGGACAGGATTAGATTTCTCATTGGACCACAGAGTTTGCTGGCAAAAAGTAGGTATTTGCTCTGGAATTTATACAAAGTTCGTGTTAAAAAAAAGACAGAACTGGCAGATTTGGACGAGATTAAAATCACAATGTATGTCTGTGAAACATCAATTCTTGTAACGTCAACAATAAAACTAGTCCTGTCTGAATAGGGCAAAGAGTAAAACTTCCAAAGTTATTATCAAAATGACTATCTATTAAAGTAATTTGATTTCAGATCAACAATGGGTTTTTAAATTACATTTATCATTTTTGACATTATACATAAAACAATGAAAAAAGTACAGATAAAGATACTTCAATATGAATATAAATTTATTGTATTTGTATTTGCTAAAAACGCACCCCTGATCAGCCAACACACTCTCACGGCAATTCGTAACTTTTTGATTTAGTGGCTAATTCGTATGAAGTCATACGATCTAATTCGTACGATTTAGTACGATTTGCTCATCCCCTAATGACGGTTGGGTTTAGGGGTGGGGTTAGGTGCCACGCCTCCTTTTTAAAATCGTACAATTTTGTACGACTGAACTCGTACGAATTCGTACGAATTAGCCACTAAACTGACAAAACATAAAATACTTACGTTTTCTCGTGAGATCAGGCAGATATATCTGCAAATATAAATATAATATATAACTGCAAAAAAAAATTTCTTGTTTTCCAAAAGAGTTTCATTTTCCAAAACATTGACACTAGTATTGTAATTCAGGTTTACATACTGTATGTTACATTTGCAAATCGTTTGAATACATTTACAAAATGTTGTTCCCTAAATAGCTTTAATATTTAACTATGATCGCAAGTTACCAAACATAGTTTCATCACGAATAGCTTGACAGTTTTGTGTTAATTATTTCATCCTCACAAAGAACTGGCAGCTCACAAAGGTCCCCAAGCATAAACAATCAGATTTTTACAGTTATTACAGCACAGTGGAAAATGTTACAGTTAACGCAGCCTGTCTGAATTAATTTAGTATAACTTTTGCTAATTAAATTCAATGCTGTTAGCAAACCATCTGCTGGTAAAAGGGTTTTGGACAGACAGAATTACTGCTAAATGAATGGAGTTCAGAGTTGTAACCCAGAGCTCATTCAGCCTCTAATAATTTATTTTCAGTGAGACTCTTCCATTCACATATGTCCCGAAGGCTCAAGTTGTGGAGAGTTTTCGGTAAATGAGAAAACCAATGGAACGCAGATGTCTGCCAGGCAGGTGAGGGCACGTCACTTTTCCTGAAGTCTCTCTGAAGCCCAAAATGAGAATTCCATCTTTTCACCAGCAGCTAATTTGGAAACGCTGCTTCATTATTACTATTACATCTCTGGTCCCTCTCTTTCTGTCTCTCATGTTCAAGGCTTGACAGCAGGCCAGGTCTAAAACATGTGCCAAACACACTAATTTCATCATCGGGGCCACTTGAAAGGGATTGAAATGGCATTAGCAGAGCTCAAGGCCGAAGTGTAAATGAGAACACGCTCACTGAATCCTATCCAGAGCGTAATCAGACACACACGTACAAAGCATCAGCAGCAAAGCCCATCAGGGGGCTCATGAATAATGCAGGTAATCTGAGAAAGAATCTCTGCAGTGCAAAACACGAGCCCATCCGCTGTTTTTCTATCATCAAATCACATCATTTATGTCTCAGAAACTCTCAAATCTTTGCTGAACTTGCCTTTCTAATACCCAGTCTTGAGGAAAAACCTCAAGGATTGTTGTCACAAAGAAACTTTTTTCATACATGAAGAAACTTGCTATCTAAAGTTATCTATTATTATGTACTTCAGGCTAAACTGAATGACTTGTTTTGACGTTATTTTGATTAAAAGTTCATTTGGTGTTTGTTTCAGGACTTTAGTTTGCAAAAGCAAATATCCTATAAAACTTGGTTGCTTTACCCAACAGGGAACTAGAGTCTGATCAAATGAGAGTCTGTTTAAATAAGAAGTTATTGTGCTAACCTTTTGGAACATACACTGTGCTATGTGGATTACTATAAATGCTGCTCACAAGTTTCTGGAACGAACAGAAGCCCTAGCAGTTGTAGGGCCTGTGGTATGAGAGAGACTGATTGTTTTACCTCCATGAGCCAGAGCAGGGGCTATTTTTGGTAGCGCACAACCAGGCTTCACATAGCGTGCATTTTTGGATAATTGCTTTAAAGTGAGAGACCTAATCCATTGTTTCCATGGCATTAACTGAGCTTTCTTTCCTGCCATTACGCTAAATGATACACAGCTGAGGAAAATAAATCAAATAAATCACAGTTATGTCCAGTAGCCATCCCCTTCTCTATCACAACCGGATGACGAATAGGTTTTTTCAGCCATATGTACCTTTTCAGGCAACACAAAGAAATTGTCTTGCACAAGCACGGTCAATACAAAACAAACAGCTCTTTTTTTCTCTAGTCTCTGGGGATGTCAGATCTCGCTGGTAAGTATGTGCCGTAAGTAAAGGCAAGTCATCGATATCTAGCTCCTTTCTGTGGCGGGGGATATAATTCCATTATCCTGTTCCGCCCCCACTCACTCAGCTAATGCTGCGGCTGGAGTGATGACCTCAGTGCCTGCTGCTGATGTCACAGAGAGCAGCTTGAGTCAGCGTGGTTCCCTCACTGGCTTTCTCCATTTCTAGAACACAAAGAGCACGCGGAAACTTTGGGGCCAGATTTATCAAACAGGGCAAATTTGTGCAAGAACGCAATTCCAAAACTGTGCTGATGAAATTTCTGCGGATGATTTCCAATGTGCCAATTAAAACTAACGCAATAAGCTCTGTTTATAATAACAAAAGCAGAGCCAATGCTAATAAAGCTGCGGTCACACTGGGCTTTTCCTCCCATCGACTTCCATTCATACGCACGCGAATGCGTCAGACCGGAAACGCAAGGTCATGCGTCAAGTTTCGCAGGTTGCTGCGGTGCAAAGTTCAAGCTTGGTGAACTCTGACTTGCGAAATCGCATCACTTGACTGCGTGAGACCAATCGAGAATCAAAACAGGACCTCTCTGGACAGAAATTTAAAACATGGAGCAATCGCTCGCTTTTTGTAATGTCTAATCATCTTGTTTAATCCCGCCCCTTTTCACAGCGTCGCACGACAGAATTTCGCACACACAAAGCCCAGTGTGACTGTAGCTTAAGGTGTGGGTGATCTATATGACCAGGCTTAATTTTTGGAGATTGGTTGGTTGGCTGGCTGTCTGGCTGGTTGATTGGTTGGTTGGCTGGTTGATTGATTGATTGATTGGTTGGCTGGTGGATTGATTATTGGCCAAATAATAGGCATATTCAATAAGTAGATAAAAACTAGACAAACTTATTATAAGTAACCAAAAGACAATGTGTTTACATGGCCCACTACATGGGCGATAAAATTGGTATCTATTGACTGAACACCAGTTTAAATTTCGATTAAAAAAAGATTGGTTTGAAGCTTCGGTATGAAGCACTATAGTTTTATTAAAATGTGTCTGCTGAGTACGCGCCTTGGAAGCAATGCCAATAAGCTTGGGGTGTACGTTTTTCAGTTTGACATTGCGACCTGCACGACGCACAAATGGGAGCGACGGACACATGTTGTGCACACATGACGCACGTGCATTTTCCAGGTGCCCCCAGTTGAAAACATCTTAACTTTTCTTAAACCACGAGCGGACCGCAATTCATATAAGTAAAACTAACCAATCTGCTTCACACTTTGTATAAAATATACACATTTCAGTTATAACCGCAGACTAATTGCTTCAGACAAACACAGCACATCCAAACACTGCAGTGCCTTTTACTTTTCTCCATAAACTTGCATAGAAACTGCAGCAATGATTTGTCTGTTTGTCATCCTCTGAAAAAACGGTTGATAGCCGCCTAGTTACAGAAAGCCGGCAGAGGAGCCCAAGAGCAAAGCGCATTGAAAATGGTGAAGGAAACCATGCACTTGCGCTGATCACTTCAGGTTAAAATAAAGACACACGCAAAAATGAGTGTGGTGGCTAGCAGCAGTAAGGAGATTGTAAATGAAAAAAAAAACGATGTAAGGATGTCGCCAGAGTGACTTTTTAGTTTCTTTTCTTGTGTATCCCAGCCGCTAGCTCCACATCTAAAAGATTTTTTAGCATAGGGGTTGATATAGTCATCCAACCTCACAATTTGTAATGTTGCAATATGTATTTGAATAATGACGGTTTGTTCCTTTACTTGAAAGTTCAGATTCGATTATCATAATTTATTTTGTTTACAGAGTTTGAGGTTTACTCATTATTATTCACACCTTAAAGTTTGCTTTGATTGTTCAGCATTTAAGTTTTACCATTGTACACACTTCATTTCTAACGTTTAAGAGTATCCTTAACACTTATCTTTATTATATATAAGAGATCTTATATTTTATTTAAATATTTTTTGTTTTTTGACTATTAAAACTATTTTACATTAGTAATGTTGGTAATTTAAAATAAAGTGGTTAAAAACAATCCTAATAAACCTATTGTTGAAAAAATATTCAATAATTATCAAGAGTGAATGATATGAAACATGATATCGTGATCATTTTTTTTTTAAATATCGTCCAGCCCTATTAACAATGTTATTTCTAGTACGTTAAATTTTAAAACACCATGTTAAAACCAAACCATATTAGTGCAGACTTGTCCTGAAGCTCACTAGACAAGAAACAGTGAATGAATCAGGGAGATCTCAAATTCTGCTATTAATAGCTATTATTAACCTCTCAAGCGTTCTGCCAAGTGCTAGAGAGAGTTTAGGCCTCCAACGATAATATAATCAGGAGGTGAAGGATGATCTTTAGAGAGAATAGATTATACAGACATGATTTATGGAAAGGGGCTTCTTAAACCAGTGGCCACTTACTTCCATAGATTTCTTTTTTAATTATTGATGTCAACGAGTACCGGTATCTAACATTAAAAAAAAAAAAAAAACATTTTTCCCATTACTAGTCCAAGGTAATCCACAAAAGAGTAATCCATAAAACAAGCAAAAGGTCAAATCAGACAGCAACCTGTCATTAAATGTGGAAACGTCGAGAGTCACAAAATCAAACAAAGCAAAAACTGAACAATGCCCACAACAGTGAAAACAAGACTGCAAAGACTAATCAATACTAACATATAAACATATTAGGTGTTTATATGTTAATCAGTAATCTTGCACAGCTGTCAGTAAAATCAAAAGTACAGATCATGAGTCTCAGGTTTGAGTGTGTAATGTGTAAGGAATGGTGGGAGGTGTAGTCTAGTTGGTGGTTGAGATGAAGTGAAGTTTCATAAACCAATTTCGAGAGGAGCACATGATATGATTGAGCACGTCTGGCCACTCATCTGTAATCAGTAATAATCCAATCAGAGTGATCCTAATATACTATAAATGGATCATTTTCTCCCTAATGTTTTATCTTCGTTTGGAAGAATCCCCCCTTCCACCCCATCTCCTCCTTTTCCTCCCTTTTCTAAAGGGGGAGCTCTCGAGACCTACCTGATCTCGGATCTCCTGATATGCTTATCGACTGGGCGGGAGCCCTGGGCTCAAATATCTCCGAGCTCAGGGTTCTCTCCCGGGACAGCATGCCAAACCTGCTTTATACGCCAAGCATATCTAAGTGGGAATTCTTGAATGGATGAAGTGACTACTGAAATGTAAACATTAAGTTGAAATGCAGTAACACTATTTTATTGTCAGTTCCTTAAACCTAATGTATTCACTTTTATCATACTAAAAATGACAAAATGATGCTAGTTAATTTAGCTTAGCTGATGAACTCAACCTCAATTCAATTCAAAAGGAAGAGTGTTTCCTACAGATGGTTTGTCAAGCCCATTCACCTGCATGTAGCAAACCCATGCCTTGGAAATGATCAGAAAGTCTATTCCAGAGTTTAGGAACCATATATGAAAATGCTTGACCTCCTTTAGTTGACTTTATGAAAATTGTATGCTTTTCCAAACTAGCCAATTTAATTTGACATCTTTAGATATTAGGCATTCTGCCTCAAAGTGCATATATAAACATGCATATACAGTTGAAGTCAGAATTATTAGCCCCCCTTCACCTTTTTTTTTCTTTTTTAAATATTTCCCAAATGATGTTTAACAGAGCAAGGAAATTTTCACAGTAGTTTCTATAATATTTTTTCTTCTGGAGAAAGTTGTATTTGTTTTATTTAGGCTAGAATAGAAGCAGTTTTTAATTTTTTAACTAACATTTTAAGGTCAAAATTATTAGCCCCTTTAAGCTATATATTTTTTCGATAGTCAACAGAACAAACCATCATTATGCAATAACTTGCCTAATTACCCTAACCTGCCTAGTTAACCTTATTAACCTAGCTAGGCATTTAAATGTCACTTTAAGCTGTATTGTAGTGTCTTGAAAAATATCTATTAAAATATTATTTACTGTCATCACGACAAAGATAAAATAAATCAGTTATTAGAAATGAGTTATTAAAATGTTTAGAAATGTGCTGAAAAAATCTTCTCTCCGCAAAACAGAAATTGGGGAATAAAATAAACAGGGGGCTAATAATTCAGGGGGGCTAATAATTCTTACTTCAACTGTATACAGTTGAACGCAAATTATTAGCCTTCCTGTGAATTTGTAATTCTTTCAAATATTTCCCGAAGGACGTTTAACAAAGCAAGAAAATGTTCAGTATTTCCAGTGTTATTTATTTATTTAGAGACAGTCTATTATTTATTCATTTGCCAGTTTTTAACTTAAAAAAACATCATTTTTAGGGTCAATATTATTAGCCCCCCTTATTTTTATTTATTTATTTATTTATTTTTTGATTGGCTACAAAACAAATCACTGTTGTCCAATGAATTTTCTAATTAACCCTACTTGCTTAACCAAATAACCTAGTTAAGCTTTTAAACTGTACTTTAAGCGGAATACTAGTATCTTAACTAGTCAAATATTACTGTCATTATGGCAAAAAAATTAAATAAATTAGTTGTTATAAATTTGTTATTAAAACTGTTATGCAAAGAATGTATTGAAAAAATCTTCTTGGGGAATATTTGAGAAAGAATAGTATACAGTATATTGTGTAATCTTCACAAGCATAAAACTTCTGAAGTGCACCTTTAAAATCATTTAGGCAGCTTCAGCTTTCTTCTGTTAACAACGCATACAGTGATATTACAGTATGTGCACAATCTGTTTAGTCAATTGTGGTTCAACAGTCTTTCTCATTTCATCCAGTCAGATCCACAATGAGCATGTGGTGTGGATGCCCTGGCTCCATATGAGAAAATGAGCTTTAATTGGTGGTGACATTTGTCTTTAAATACACTTTTAGAATCCAGACATATATTTCATGCATGCTAAAAAAGCTTAAATGTTAAAGGGCACTGGGCCGCTTCTTAAAACAAAATGAAGTTGAGAATCCATCGTTTCCCTTTAGTTCAGAAAGGGGGAAAATTCTATCAGCTGCGCGCCAGCCAAACCAATGTAGGGCAGCAGCAGTCAAATGCCACAGACCACCGCAATAAGATGTAAATAAAGTTGATTTGTTGTCAGAATTTTTTATTTATTTTTTTTGCATATAGAAGTAATCAGCATAAATGTTCTTCAGAACTTCTCCTTTTGAGCTCCACAGAAAAACAGATGGGTTTAGAAAGTCATGGGGAAATAAACCCCCAACCGTTTTTGGTTGAATGGTGGTCTAAGATGGGACCGGAATGTGTGTGTGTGTGTGTCCAGCCTGATCTCACGAGAAAACGTAAGTATTTTACGTTTTGTCAGTTTAGTGGCTAATTTGTATGAATTCGTGCGAGTTCAGTCGTACGAAATTGTACGATTTAAAAAAGGAGGCGTGGCACCTAACCCCACCCCTAAACACAACCGTCATTGGGGGATGAGCAAATCGTACTAAATTGTACGAATTAGATCGTACGAATTCGTACGAATTAGCCACTAAATCAAAAAGTTACGAATTGCCGTGAGATTGTGTGTGTGTGTCTGTATATGTCTGCACAATATAAAATTAGTCCTGATAGGTTCTGGAGTGCAAAGCTTTCATTTCCTTAGCCACATCCATCCACATTTTAGGATGCAAATTCCAACCTGTCAGACACTAGAGATTGCATCACAGAAGCTGGCAAGAACGTACAGTGTGTATAAGTGTGTATTCTTTTCCACTAATGTTTAAGCATTTAAATGTTACATTCAGCATCTCTATCTCTGTGTTCTTCTGATTGGTCCACTGCTTTGGAACTGACAGTGATGAGCAGCACTACGTGTGAAAGTTTAAGTTTGATAAACACTGTGTCTAAAAAATGTAGGACTCATGAGGTTGGCACTTCAAAAACTGTGAAACGTGAGTGCACTTTTTACACGCATCTGTTTAGCACAATTACATTGATAAACAATAGAAAAGTAGTGTACTGAGTGTTTAAAAGTAACACAGATCAGGTTGCGTGAAGCTGGCTCTGACAGTTTCTTTGTCTTTGCCTCCATTCTTAAATGCTAGAGTTAGTTCTTGCTGGAAGTCAGCCGTATGGTTTACGGTGCCAAAGCTCCTGGTGCGTTCATTAATACACCAGCTGTGTTCCACTCCAGCACAATCCCAAAAATACACACACTATTCACACATCCGAGAATGAAGTAAAGGCAGGCTGAATCCAAAAGCAGATCACTGATGATAGCATGAATGACAGCCAAAGTGCTCTTCGTCAACTGAGAGTGTTTTCCACCCAACATCCTCATCATCTCGAAGTACTGCTCATTTTCTTTGCTTCTTTGAGAATATGTGAAGCAGAAGTCAAACCTCATATGACACCAGACTTCTTCGGGAGCCCGTGTGTCACAAACACACACTTGTTTTTGGTTGGAAACCAGCTGCATGTTACTTATCTCTGATGCGTCTTCCCATAGGATTTGAACAAGAGGGAGGGAGAAAGAAAGTGAGGGAGAGAGAGTAGGAAGGAGAGAGAGAACGGTTCCTCAAGAGGAATAGTTTTCCAGATGTTCCCAGAAAGCAGAAATATATGGTGGTTTTGGCCGAGTTGGTCAATGGGGAGACCATTGCGCTTTCTGGCCAGACATGAGGAGGCTCATATCATTAGGAACCATCTTTAACACGTCTCTGTCTTTCATAACAGCCTGAGAGAAGAAGCAAAGCTTTATAACCCTCTCGGCACATCAATCCACCTGTTCAGGAGCTTCATGCCTCCTCTAGAATTTACAATACAGTTGGCTGACTCCTCAGAAGCACTTAGTCAGACATTTAACTATTCGTTAATATTGACACAAGAACTGCTCCTCTTAACTATCAATCTATTTGATTGCTGAAAGTGGTAGCTCGTTCCAAAAGTGATATAGTGTTTCTGGATTTTTGTTCAGACAGTAATAAACTAGCATACATTTGCTTTAGGTCTTTGAAAACGTCCGGGTCAATAAAGCAGCCCAGGCTCAATATAAATATGTGCCTTAGCCCAGTGTTTCTCAACCACGTTTCTGGATGAACATCACCACTGCATGTTTTGGATGCCTTATTTGTCTTTCAGTCTCTGCTAATGAGCTGATGATCTGAATCAGGTGTGTTTGGTTAAGGAGACATGGGCTGCGTCCGAAATTGCCTACGACTCAGGTAAATGTCTACTACATTAAAATTTAAATGTACTACTCGACCGTTAGAAAAGCATGATCTATACAGTGTGAATGGAACTCGGGCGTACTACAATGTTTCCTCTAGAATTTTTTCCAGCTGTGGCGCCTGACTCTGTTGGGCCTTTTACACAGATCTACCAACTACCTGTGGAGTTATTTCAATGACAACTGTCGTGAGTGCAGAATTACAAGTCGAGATCGCATTCATGTAATACGAGCATGCGAATCTCTTTGCTTGCGCGCTGATTTCCTCTGTTCGTGCACAACTTCTTGCCTGCCCTCAAATATACGCTGCCCAAGTGCAGATTTTCTTGTGCGCTCTCAAATAAACGCTGCTGAAGTGCGATTTAGTACGTTTATGTAACAAGTATGTCTCCAACATTTATTAGCTTTTCTAGGAATATTTATGAATGTCTCCAATAGACCTACAGAGCGGTATTAATGCCTCCTGAAATAAAGTGAAACAGCTATAAACTCCAGCAAGATAAAGTCATTGTATGCAGAGCCATAGACCTTTAATTTTAAAGTATACTTATGTGTTCATCTTAACTGAAAGCTACGTCATGTTTGCTGGCTTCACGCATCGCACATCTCAGTCAGTCAGTCAGCATGTCACCTTAAAGGGTTAAACAAATAACTCACAGCACTACTACAGTTACAGAAATGTTTGCGCTGTTATATTTTACTTACCTTTTAATACGTCTTGGTGTGATTATGACCACTAATAATAAAAAACGACTGAATGTTTTGAATGAGAAGCTGTAATGTAGCCATGGCGGGATGAATTTTGGTGTGGCGCCCCGCCATGGAAGAATAAATATGGTGGATCTAGTACATGGTTTCCGCCATTAGTCATTATCTCATGACCTACCACATTAGTTTTGTCGCTTCAATCCCATTTATGAATTTTCTTACGTGGCATGAGATAGCGTAGCATCCATTGGATCCGCACTTCAGAATCTCGCCAGAAGTTGGTGATCCGTGTATTTCTCACATACTGTTTTTTTGTTTTTGTTTTTAGCATACTATTTAGTATGGAAGCTGGAAGTCCTCCACGAACATGGTTTTAAAACTGCCTAAGTCAACATTTTTGCAAAACGTAAACATTGCTACATTTTGTTGCAAGTTTCAGATGACATATCCACTGGAGGGGACTAAATCTGTTTCTTATGGTACAATTTGTTGTTTGTTTCAATACACACCCACAGAAAGGCGGGGCTTGTTGTACAGATCACCTGACTACCAACCACTGAACTTTTCGCTAAACCTAACCAATAGTGTTTTCAAAAGCAAAAGTAAGAGAAAAGTGCACTGCGATCATGTAGTTTTCACTAGATTCAAACCCGAGCGAACTGCATCACAAGCACAACCAACACAATCTCACGGCAATTTGTAACTTTTTGATTTAGTGGCTAATTCGTACGAATTCGTACGATCTAAGTCGTACAATTTAGTATGATTTGCTTATCCCCCAATGACGGTTGGGTTTAGGGATGGGGTTAGGTGCCACGCTTCCTTTTTAAAATCATACAATTTTGTACGACTGAACTAGTACTAATTCGTACAAATTAGACACTAAACTGACAAAACGTAAAATACTTACGTTTTCTCGTGAGATCAGGCTGGAAGTTCCCCTATGAACCTGTGTTATTTAGCGGTTGTTATCTCAGGAAAACATACCTTGGAATGTCATGAATGACCAATCAGAATTACGTTTTCCCAGAAAGCAGTGTAATAATAAAGTCTTAAATCTTACATTTGCACATAAGGATGTTCTTTCAAGTATGCTGTTTCAGCCTAAGCGACCACCTCCATCAAGCATCACAGTGTTTATCTCCCTCTGTCCACTGCCCTCTCTCCCAGTGAAATATAACGCTCTAAAAGCATTAGCCAAGCAGCTCTTCTTGCAGCAAACAGTCTGTTCGTCTTAGCTGGCTTTAACCTACACTTTCATCTGTGTAAGTGTGAGTGCTGAACGCAGCAGTCTCCTGTCCTGCAGTGCTCTCGGAGCAGGACACCGTTTTTTGAGCACTCAAACATTACAGTACCCTCAAGAATGTGACTAACATTCATTACAAAGCAGGGTTGAAGAAACCTCTTATGGAACATGACAAAAACTACATTTTTACATGTTTGGAGAAAATGTGAGTGGTACTTTTCTGTCCAAAACCATTGCACAATGCTACAATGATGGTCTGAGTGGACTTAAAGTTAGCAGAAAATCAAAACCCTGTATCTAAATGCATGTTCTTTATCTTATTGTGAACGATTCATTCAAGTAGGCTATGTTCATTTACATTTATTATATTTGGCCTTATCATGGCTAAACTCTTGAGAAATTATTTATTTTGGGTGACATACTGTATGCAGGACCTCTTTTGTCCTTTAACATACTAAAACTAGAGATTTAGATTTGCTTCCACTAGGCATGGTCCAGTATAAGATTCTTACGGTATGATGACCTAGGATAAAAATATCATGGTTTTACAGTATCACGGTATTGCGATTACTACTCTAAGTTATTTTTAAATGTCTGGGTAAAAAACAAAAACTTTTTTCTCCTTTGGACACAATAGATTTTATTTTGTGAAAGATTTATAATATTTTAAAGCAGTAAACATTATAGGCTAAATAATTCAAATGAATTATTGACCTCTTCTGTCTTCATTAGTTTCAAAAACACAGATTTCTTGGCTATTTAAAACGGCATCTTTGGAGATCTTTTCTGCTGGTGATACTGTTGTCCAAAAAAAAACGTATATAAAAAAAATAGAGGTTTTAAGGTCATTGTTAGGATGTTCTTGATGATTGTTACAGTAGTTGCTTACTTGGAACATCTCATCTAATCATTTGTCAGCTCATAACTGCATGTATTGTCATCTATCACTCCTTAAAAAGGTGCATGAATCATAGTATCATTCATTCTACACCATTAACAGGAGTTACACTGCAAGGTTTATTAGTTTATAATTCAAGTGGAAGTTTGGATAACTTGGCAAACATCACTGAGTGAAAGACCGAAAGAGATTCTTGTTGTTCTCATTGTCTTTTTCTCTCAAATCCCTCCTCTCTCATTTAGCAGAATATTAAATATGCATGAGCACTTTCTGGTTCTGTATGAATCCTCATGGAGCCTGTGGCCTTGTGAGTGTCTGTGTCTTCTCTAGGTGAGGTTAGTTCATGGTACCCCCCCCCCCAACCGTGGAAACCAATAAAGAAGGAATCATGTTCTTTCCACTGGAACTGTTTCAGTAGGTGTTTTCATTTCCTCTTTCCATCAACACAGTGCACCCTTCAGAGAAACCTGGCAGATGCAAACATCCATAAGAAAGAAAGAAAACAAGTTAGATCTTTTTTATATCTCAGGTGCGTCACCTTGAATTTGAGATCCTGTAGTCAATGCAAATGAAAATTTTAACTTAAAGGGGACCTAGCCAGCCTCTAATAGTAAAAATTTATTAATTCTATTTTTTGGAGAAACATTTTGATTGACATTCTGTCTTTGTGTCATCAGAGGGGGAAAGCCCCACCCATTAGTGACTATCTCTCCCTCATTAGCATAGACAGCCCTGAGTGAGAAGCAGCCGTCCATTATTAGAGTTTTCACACAATACCTGCTAAAGATAATGTCAGCAACTAAGAGACATTATAAATGTTGAGGTTTAGGCTGCACAAATGTTTCACAGAGATAACGTTAGTCTTGTTTTGAATCTGCCGCTATGCTAAGTGTTAGACTTCCCACTTTCAAAAGACCTCAACACTGTATCAAAACTTAATTAAGATGTATTTATACACTATCAATGTTTGCAAGTAATTGTAAGCGATCTCATTAATTCGAAGGCTTAAAGCAGCTTAAAGAAGTCCCCAACCCCCAGGCCGGCCCTGGTACGTGGATCAATTGGTAACGGGCCACACAAGAAACCATGAATTATTTCTGTTTTATTTATTATCTGAGTCTTTTATTTTGAAAAATCTTTTATTTTGAAAAATGACCATATTCTCTCGTTTACATCTTGGCCACTTGAACACCAAACTTTAACCCACAAGCAGCAAAGTGAGTAAGAAACAGACGTCTTTGAAACGTTTATTTTCAAAGGGAAAAAGGTCCAGTGAAGGACTTACGAACTGACAAGGAATGTATCCGCATATCTGTGTCCAGCATATGGTATCCAGAATATCTGTGCAAGAAGAAGATAAACTGCAGGAGATTGCAAATGATGGCAGCCGTTCACATATCGTGTTTTTTCCACATACATGTTGGTGTGCGCGTAAGCAGTGCAACGCACTCGTGCCTTCCAGGGGAACCAAGTTGAAAACATCAAAACTTTTCCGAATGCCAACAGCCCACATCGAGTCACAAGACAAGAACTGACCGATCAGCTTCATACTTTGTATGGAATATACCACAGAACACCCAAACCCCCCAGTGCTTTGTAATTTTCTCCATAAATAAAACTTGTATCAGAGTCGCAGCAATGTTTTGTCAGCTTGTCACCCCCTGAGAAAACAGTTAATGGATGTCATCCACCCCAACACCAACACACAACCCCCATCCCCCAGATAAAATTGTCAAGCATTTACTGGTACGCAGTGATAAAAAGGTCTGCAACCACTGCCTAATCCCAAGACATTGGGACAAAATGAACTAAAAAATATTGTTAAAACATTCCCTGTGACTTCAGTGGTTCACCTGTGATTATACAAAGCTCCAAGTAGGGCTGAGCGATATTGCAAAATAAAATGATCACAATATCATGTTTCATATCATTCGATATCGATAACTATTGAATATTTTTTAACAATCGATTTAGGAATATTAGGATTTTTTTGTTATTTAACCACATTATTTTAATTTACCAACATTACTAAGGCAAATTACTAATTACAAATTACACTACTAAGTTTTAATAGAAAAATATCTGATCTCTTTATAATAAAATACACATAAGTATTAAAGAAACTCTTAAACTTAATAAAAAAATGTTACAAAGTGTGTGCAATGGTAAAGCTTAAATGCTGAACAATCAAAGCAAACTTTAAGGTGTGAATAATAATGATACAGTAAACCTTAAACTCTGTAAACAAAACTAATTATGATAATCAAATCTGAACTTTCAAGTAAAGGAACTAACCATCATTAATCAAATACATATTGCAAGGTTGGATGACTATATTACCCTTTGCTAGAGCTGCACAATTAATCGAAAAAAGATCCCGATCTCGATTCGACCCCCTAGACGATCTTAGTCCAGCATTTCTACGATTCTACCCATCAAATTTTCAAGTTCAGGAGAGAAGCAAAGGCGGCTGCATGAGTCTTTTCATTGTTTCACATACATTGCAGCGAAATGGACACCTCTAAAAAAATCACATGCTGTATTTATAAGGTATAATTCAACTTAAAATGTAATTTTTGTCTTCATATAATGCTGTATTCGTGGTCGGGAAATCACACGTGACGTCAGCTGCTGACCATGAGCTGTTACCACAGCATGCATAGGCTGTGAATAATCGCGATTCTCCTTTTAGCCATAATCGTGCAGCTCTACCCTATGCTAAAACATCTTCCAGATGGGGTGCTGGCGGCTGGGATGCACAAGAAAAGAAAACAAAAAGCCACTCTGGCGACATCCTTACATCCTTTTTTATTTACAATCTCCTCACTGCTGCTACACGGCACTCATTTTAGCGTGTGTTGTTATTCTGACCTGAAGTGACAAGCGTGTGCGCATGGAAAGTAAAAAACGCTGCAGTGTTTGGATGCGCTGTGTTTGTCTGAGGTAATTAGTCTACAGTTATTACTGAAATGTGCATATTCCACACAACGTGTGAAGCAGATTGGAATCGCGGTGCACTTGAGGCATTCGGAAAAGTTGAGATGTTTTCAAGTAGGGGCGCCTGGAAAATGCACGCAGTTCACATGTGCGTCTCCATTGGAAGTGACAAACTTACACCCTCTTCAAGAGTTCACACTTAGTTGACAATCAATAAAGCGTATTTGGCATGCTGTCCCGGGAGAGAGCCCTGAGCTCGTAATATCCTCGAGCCCGGGGCTCCCTCCCGTTAGAAGGGCGAGAGGGGAGTTCGAGCCCAGGTAGGTCTCGAGAACTCCCCTGCTTGTCGCCGCGTGAGAAGTGTAAACTAGGGTTGTTTTCGGTGATAATTTGGTTTAATCTATTGCTATGGTATATGTTTTTGAACGGTGGGAGGAAACCGGGGGACCCGGGGGAAACCCACGCGAACACGGGGAGAACATGTAAACTCCGCACAGAAACACCAACCAGCCCGATAGGAGGTTGGACCAGCGGTGTTCTTGCTGTGAGGCAACAGTGCTAGCCACTGGGCCACCGTGTCGCCCTATCAGAAAAAAAGGGGGAGGAAGTAGGGGTGGAAGGAGGGGGAAGCTTCAAGACGGAGATAACTGGAGTGAAAACTCTGGTTATTTATAATGCTTCCGTAATCATCTAATGGGTCACATTATGGAGCTAAAAAGGAGCCAGCCGTGTTGATCATAAGCACGTGATCCTCTCGAAATTAGTTTATAAATAAACCACACTTATTGGCACTGCTTCCAAGGAAACATTTGAAAATTTCTAAAACCCCTCTGTGTCAGATCATGGTGCCTGTTTAGTACAGGAAATACAATGCTTCCATGTTGCTCTGCTAAATCTAATGGCAATATGTTGGATTGCCCTTCCCTGATGCAGAAGAGAAGACATTGGCAAATAAAAACACAGGTTTTTAGGTTTTTTGGCACACGAAAGTGTACTTGGAGCTTTGTGTGATTACAGTTGAACCACTTAAGTCACATGGAATGGTTTGGCAATGTTTTTCTGAACATTGAACAACCCAAGGTTTTTGCTTTCTATGGGAGGGTAAGAGAGCTCTTGAACAAAAACATATATTAAACAGATAAACAAAAGTCTCAGGGCATTGGAATGACATTAGGGTTAAAAAGAGCCCTCTGAAATACATATCTAAACGCAACAGAACGGAATGAAAGATTTTTAAACAGTTTTCATTTCCCTGACAGCCGGCTAGTTAGATCTTCTTATGAGAGGCTTCCAGAAAAAAACTGGAGGGAAATTAATCAGTCATGCATTTTCACGTGAAATGTGGATTTCAGTGCATTTCACACCCCATTTGACTGCACATATGTTTGGAGTAGAGCTGTGGGACTGTGCTTACATCTTAATGCTTCTTTTCAAGATCAGTGGGGAACAGCTTGAGAAGCAGCTTCAAAGGAAAGGGTGTCTCATTTCATTAAACAACATAAATCATTGGCACAGTTATAATGATTAGAGAGTCTGACTTCTGAAACAAAGGCTGCAGGTTCGAGTCTTGGGATTTGTTGGTGAGTGAAGTGAATGCTCTCTTCCATCCTCAAAACCACGACTGAGGTAAGACCCTTGAGCAAGTCACCAAACAAAACCACAGCAAAACTGGCTGCCCACTGCACTGCTGTGTGTGCACTTGGAAACTCTATTTGGCCACATGTCAAGGCTTTCACTTTCACTCTCAAATGTCTCTGGAATGAATCTAACTGACTACAGATTGATCACATTCAGCAGACACGGCTAGAGTAGGTGATTCATCCAAAAGCCACCGGTTTTGATGTAAAGATGTTTCCACATTAACCCCTAACAGACAAATTTGTGCATCTAGGTTAGGAATACTGTTCCACATTACTGCATATGTAGACTTTATTGAATTAAAAGTCGATGACATAAATCCAAAGGCACCTTTACATGTTACTCACTATTTATAAAGACACTAACACAGCAAACCAATAAAATCACACGAGGGATATAAAATTCCACAACAAGAGTCATGTACAGCCAAAACAGCTTCTTAAAAATATGAAGGTCCTACGCACAAGAAACCAAAATCCCAAATAACAAACAAAATATGCCACCGGTCCTTTACATGCTGGCAAAGTGGCAGTATTCCACCCTTAATCCTAAAGGGATCATCTGCCTTCTGATACCAAAACACTGCTGTAAATTCTCCAAATCCTTTAGTTTAAGGTGAACTTGCTGTGGACCAAGCTTGGTCAATCAAATCCCACAGGAGCTCAACTGGAATGCCAAAGGCCAGAGCAACATCTTGAACTCTAAATCATTCTCACTCAAACCATTACTGAAAAATATGTTCAGTGTTGCAGGATCCATTACACTTCAAAAAAGAGGCCAACTCCACTAGGGAACACTGATGTCACGAACTAGTGCACCTGTTCAGGGACACAATTTAGGTTAGCAAATGTCAATTGTACATCTATATTTCCCAGAAAGGAAACACAGTGCATCATACTCTCTCCACCAGCTCACTGCCACCCTACAGTGTGTCACACTGCCACCACTTCCTCATGCACAGTAAACATGTCCAAGTGATGTAAAAGAAAAGCATATGCTCATCAGACCAGGCAAACTTGCTAGTCTTTACAAGGCCCAGTTGGCATATATGATGGTAAACACAGTGTTTTTTACATCAGGGAAGTCTGTTAGTTAACTTGCTTTGGTTCGGACCAAATATGATGTTGATTTGTATTTATTTTTTGGTGTGGTTTTTCTTCACACTGCCCTTTCTGCAAGTGAACCATAAATTGTAAACAAAACCACATGTGCGCTAAAGTCTTCTGTTTATTGGATAGAAATGCTTAATCCCAAGGGGTGGTGTCTCTGGGGGACTGCTCACATATCACATATCTTGCTCGATCAAGTTCTTTTTTTCAAGAGTGTATTGTGTACACATTATAGTTACAACAGTAGACTATCCTGCTGAAAAAACAGCTTAAACCAGCCTAGGCTGGTTGGCTGATTTTAGCTGGTCGACCAGCCTGGTTTTAGAGGGGTTTTGGCCATTTCCAGGCTGGTTTCCAGCCATTTCCAGCCTGGTCTTAGCTGGTCAGGCTGGAAAATGACCAGCAAAATTTAGCTAAAACCAGCTTGACCAGCCTGGTTTAAGCTGGACATAGCTGGTTTTGGCTGGGCTCCCAGCCTGTCTTGGCTGGTCAACGCCTCCAAAACCAGCCTAGGCTGGATTAAGCTGTTTTTTTCAGTAGGGTAGTTTCCTCAGACAAACAAATAGCAGCCAAAAATGTATTTTATCTAAAAATAAAACTTGCATCAGAGCGAAACCTAGGGCATAGAGTGAGATTTGTTAGTGGTGGTTCATTAGACAGTGAGAACTTTTTTACTTTCTGAAAATGTCTCAGTTAAAGCTTGATCATATCCACACCTTAAATGAATTGCACCAGAGTTTTTGTTTGGAAGCAGATAGAGACCACCTCTTCAGCTAAGTTTTGATTCAGTTGCTTGGTGTACACCAAAGTGTGACTGCGGTACTCAAAACTGCCCTAAAGATCCACAACAAAGAAGCAAATGAACTTGAGTTTGATTAAATCAAACCAAACAAGACAGTTGTAAACATACCTGTAGGCACTTTGTTGAGTCTGCAGCAACAAAGCCAGATACACAGAAAAGTGTGATGCATTGTGTGCTGTGACATTCTTCCTATTAGCATCACTACATTTTCGTCACTTGTGCCACAACAGATTACATAATCCAGGGGTCACCAAAATTGTTCCTTGAGTGTCCTGCAGAGTTTAGCTCCACCCTTAATCCAACACACCTGAATAAGCGAATCAAGGTCTTACAAGGTATACTTGAAATTTCCAGGGAGGTGTGTTGAGGCAAGTTGGAGTTAAACTCTGCAGGGACACTGGCCCTCAAAGACGTAGATTGATGACCCCTGATCAAGTGGTTCAGACCAGACTCCTCTGTGCATTAAGGTGTCCTCGTGCATTAAGGTGCCTTGGTCACCCAACACCCTGTCACTGATTGCTCCCTCTGCAGACCACTGTCGATAAATTATCACCACTTCTGATTGGCAGCATTCCACAACCCTTGTTTTTTCAGCGATACTCTAACCCAGTCACCTTGCCATAACAATTGCATCCAACATGGTGATTATGAGAATTGATTGCTTGGCTACCATCTAATCTATCCTTTCCTTGTTAGGATATGACCATCAATAGTTATTTTGCCTGTAACTGGTTATGTTTTGGCTAATCAGTGAGACAGATTTCACATGAGGGGTCAATAGCTCAGGGAGGCGGACATTTATATAAAATCTATAATAACACTACAACTTAATCTCCTATTCATTTATTCTCTGTTCATAAAAGAAGAAACATGTTATGTACACTATGCTAAATTGACTGAGACTTGTCACAACATCTACACAATGTTGTGTTTCTGGTGATTTAACTTAATTTAGCTTCTATTGTTCTAATTTGTCTCTTTGCATTTGATAAGTGTCTCCTTTCTCGGTTTGGTTTAATCACAATGTAGGATTTGGACTATATATGGATTTCCAAGTGGGAAGCCAAATTGTCCGTTTTTTTTCTCAATGCAATGCTACAAGACAAGCCAGTTATTTACACCAGTGGTCCCCAACCTTTTTATCACCGCGGACCAGTCAATGCTTGACGATTTTAATGGGGAGTTGGGGGGGTGTTTTCAACTAGGTGCGCCTGGAAGGTGCAAGCGCGTCACTTACAATATGTGCGCCCAAGCTGTGCACCTCCAATGGAAATAACAAACTTGCACATGGAAAAGATGTGCTATGTGAACAGTCCCCAGTTATTTGCCGTCATTTGCGATCTCCAGCTGTTGATCTTTTTCTTGCGTAGACATGCTGGATTCACCTGATTTGTTGATAAAATGATTGCGGATGCATTCCTTGCCATATTCGTGGGTCCTTCACTGGGCTTTTTCCCTTTGGCAAAAAAACTTTCCAGAGACGTCCGTTTCTTACTCATTTTGCTGTCTTGTGGGTTATATTTTGACCCTCAAGTGACCAAGATGTAACAGAGAGAATACGGCCATTTTTCAAAATAAAAGATTTTTCATAATAAAAGATCGTTCAGACTCAGATAATAAATAAAACAGAAATAATTAACGATTTCTTGTGTGGTCTGGTACGAATTGATCCAAAGAGCGGTACTGGCCTGGGGGTTGGGAACCACTGATTTACACTACTTGTTTCAACCCAGGCTCATTCTGAGAACGTAGTCCCATGGACGTTTCTGGAGACCGCGAAAAACGTAGCCGGGGGTACGTACGGCTGCATTTAGTTTTTTTAAGCGAACGCTGCGGGGTGGTGTGACGCCGTTCCCTTCGGCGCTTGCCGGCCGGCCAGCCGGCCGCTCGCCTCCGTGTGGAGGGCTTTTCCGCTGCAACCAGTTTGTCCGGTTAGCTCGTTGTGTACTCTGGCGGACTCGAGGCGCAGAGAGGGGCTGACCACGACGATGACCGGGTTCGAGTCCGGGGAAGAGCGGTTCCAGAAATCAGGTAAGAAAACAAAAACAAAATCCAAAAAATGAAGCGAACAAGTTCGTCACAGGGTGAGAATGTGGTCAAAATCCGAAAACGTGGTAAAAATCAGACGAGGGCTTTTCTTTTTCTGGACGGCTTTTGTAAATCGTCGTTGGTTGAGTTTAGGGACGGAGGAGGGTGGGTCAGCCGATTGGCCGGTTGCACGGTCAATCCTTCTGTCATCCAGGCAGACAGGCGGAAGGTCGTTCGACAGCGGCCTCTAGCGGGTTTACGCGAGAACGGCGCGGGAGAAAGCGCGCACAGCGGGCTCTCGCGGACCTCCCGGGATGTATTTCACGATCTCCAGAAACGTCCCCGGGACTACGTTCTTAGATTGAGCCTGGGTTGACTTGTTTGCTGCATTTATTCAATCATTATTGTTAGTACCAGATGCAAATTAGAACAATTCCCTGGGTTTAGGTTGACCCAATGTTAACCATTTCACGTGTGAAAACCCCTTATAGGTCTAACCCAAAGTTAAGTATCATGTGAAAAAAAAGTGATGTACTCTTGAGCCAGTAATCAGACAGAAGTGTTCGAGAGTTGATTGTCTTGCACGTCTAGTAAGTGCTTAAATGTATATCAGGTGATTGTCTTGAGAGAAATGCATATTAAAAATTGACCAGATTGTACCATATGCATCATGATTTTATACAAAAAAGATAGAACTCTGCAGGCGTAATCTACCATTGTGCATTATGAACAAACAGAATTGGCAGTTGGAATGGTGAATAGAGTAGAATCTTTATCAGTGAAGCACAGATGCAGACTCAAAGGTCTTCAGGGAATAGTTCCCCCAATCCATCTAAAAGCCTCATTCAAAGCAGACGATCAGCTAATGAGATCTGACTCCATTAGCCTGCACTGCTAAGTGTCGGTCCATGTTTATTTCGCTCAAGAACAGACTGCGGAAATGGGGATCCCTCTCACTAAACCCCATCTCCCTCAACGTCATATCATGACTAGATAATCCACTCAAATCTGCTCCCGCTCGTGCTATAAATCCACTGCCTCCAACCAGCCAATTAGCCATCTGCCACACTACAACTGTGTGTGCGAGAGAGAATAGGGTTTACTTAGCTCTAGTTAAGGGAAGACTAGCATTGTCCTCAGATGTGAATAATATCTTCCAGGAATATTTGTAAAATGTGTGTAATTATATAATTTATATTACTATATTCTTACATATTATAGTTGTCTCGAAGGATACAGAACATTCTAGATTGATACTATTAGTTGAGATGAGATTCAGTTTAAATTACATTTATTTGACTTTTAAGGTTAATTAGCACACGTGTTATTTAATTAATTATTATTAATATTGTTATTAGTGTGTATTTGTTCTGTTTTTGGTGATTTATGAGGACACAAATTTGTGTAATGACATGAGTATGACCTAGGTATTTCAATATCGATGTGGTTAATGTAGAGATCTCAATTCAAAACTGTTGAAAATCATGCTTAATGGGGTCTTATGCCATTCAAAATTTGTCAAACGGGCTGGGTTGGGGTAAGGTAATGTAATAAGTATTTTTTTACAGTATAAACTACATTATGCCAATGGATTCCTCATAAACCACCAAAATAAATATGTATGTGCAGCCATGTTTCAATATTTGCACTGGGGAAAAGGTTTACAAAATGAGTGTAGGAGAAAAATGAGGAGGTAAAGACAATAAAGGGATGGAAAATGCAAGCTGGAAAACAGAAAAGCACAATAAATGAAAGGAAAAGAGGGGATATGGCAGACAAACACTCGCTGGCTGTTAGTGAGAGTATTGTGTGAGCATCATCCGCTATTGTTCAGGAGCCCGTGAAAAGGGCACAGACAGACTGGTGTGGGGGGAAAGGGGTTATGCTCAGCAGGCACACACACATTTTGGCAGGAAGCCAAAGCTTTTTTTTTCCAGCACTGGCTGTGTGTATTGCTTGCTGTGTGTCAGACCAATCAGTCAGAATCAGACTTTGGAATTGTCAGATTTTATCTGCAGTTGCCAGACTTGCATGCAGAATCATTTGGTCAATGCAATACAATTATGATTCTTCATTATGTAATTAAACTCTCTCTCTCTCTCTTGCTCAATCTCGATCTAAATGATTGTATTATGGCTGTACATACATGGTGTGTGGGTGATTTTCCTGAAAAAAATAAGTTTAAAATAATTTTGTAAAAAGTTTTGTAAATTAACTGTTTTTTGCAGATGTTAGAAACTAAATGTGGAGCATTTTCAACATTAATTAAAGATATAGATATACATATCATTTAGCACCTTTCTGGCCATAATTTCCAAAATTAGAAGTAAAAAATCTCATTACTGCAACAGTCTCTAAGACTGAAATTACTCATTTTCTAATAACTGATTTATTTGATCTTTTATCCATGATATCCATGATTAACTAGGCAGGTTAGGGTAATTAGGCAAGTTATTGTATAACAGTGGTTTGTTCTGGAGACTATCGGGAAAAAAATAAGACTGAAAAAGCGAATTCACTTTGGTATTTTTTTAAAAAGGGATTATTAGCAGTCATGTACAGTTACTTGAGATTCTGAAATAACATTTATTTTAAAAATAACAAGGGTTTTTATTTTGATTGGCTTTTCTCATTACCAAAACACTGTACACAATAGATTTATTTTCAAATTAATGTGACCAACCTGAAAGGACGTCATTTGTAGATTATGCACATGCATTAAAAAGCAAACAATTAAAATAAGTAAATAAATAAATAAATAAATAAACAAACAAACAAACAAACAAACAAATAAATAAATAAATAATTAAATAAATAAATAAATAAATAAATAACATTTAATGAACACTGGTTGCTGTAATGATAATAAGGTTGCAGAATTTAGGTTCATTATTTCAACATTGATTTTAAGTATACTATGTATGAGATTTTGTTAAAAACAACATTTAATGTAGACAAAAACAAGTAATAATTGCACAGTCATGTACTGAATTTCAAATCATTTTAGGGCTTTAAAAAAACCAATGTACATTTTTTTTCTCTTTTACTTCTTTTTTTTATTTGATTATTTTACAAATTCCTTTTTCTATCTGTGTTTTTGGAAACGTCTGGCACAAAAAACAAATTCATACCTGGCAATAAAGCTCTTTCTGATTTCTATTTCTTGATTTGTATATTAAAGAGGTGTTTTATTATCCAATTCAATATATCATTGAACTGATCCAGATGTGGACAAAACTGTTGGTACCCTTCCATTTAAGAAAGAAAAACTACAGCGTCACTGATATAACTTAATACAAAAACAAATGTAATGATTAATCAAATATTACTGAAAATAAACAAATGAATATCAGATATTGCTTTCTATTTGTGGTTTAATAGAAGCAAACTATAACTAACCTGGAAAGGTGGCAATAATTTTGTCAACGTCTGTATGTAAATTGTTTCACATATAAATGTAATGTTTAAAAAATTTACCAAATTGCAAGTGTAACGCGTATAACTACAATTGGATGAAGAATTCACATGCGAAAGCGTCAACACAATCTTTTAGCAATTCCTAACTGTTACGCTCTGGGAATTTTGCATGTGTGTCTCTCTCTTTCGCTTGCTCTCTGCTTCTCTTTTGCTCACACGCGCACTTGTTCTCTCTGTCTCGTGACGTACATCCTTACATCACCTAGCAAACCTGTGTATAGACACACCAGGTTTAGGAGTTAGAGCTGGCTTTGTATTTTACTTTTTAGTTAAGTTTAGAGTAGGTAAGTTAGGGTGCGTAAATGCTGAAGACTTCGTTTATTTTGTTTTCAGTTAGGTAACAGGATTATACTGAATTAGTTTGATTTTTGGTTTTGTTATTGTCTTTTCTTTCAGTGACACATTTGTCCTCTTCCACTGCGGGGTTTATTGTTTTTGGATTATTTTGTTATTATAAATTGTATTTAATTTACCTTTTTTGGTTATTTGTTATTATCTATATTCTTCTTCTTTATTATTTCCATTTTCTGTTTGTCTTTGATTTTTGTATAATAAATTATTCTATTTTTGGCAGTATTTTGGTGGATGCATGGTTCTCCCACATTACACAAGACTGTCACAATATAAATGTTACTTACTTCAGTCCCTAGTCTAACATCAAGAAGTCGTAACACTAACTTTTTGATTTAGTGGCTAATTCATGTGAATTTGTACGATCTCATTTGTACAATTTAGTACAATTTGCTCATCCCCCAATGACAGTTGGGTTTAGGGGCAGGGTTGGGTGCCATGCCTCCTTTTTAAAATCTTACATTTTTGTACGACTAAACTGAATTAGCCACTTAACTGACAAAATGTAAAATAGTTATGTTTTCTCGTGAGATCTGGCTGGAAAGGCAATGCAGTGGCGCAGTAGGTAGTGCTGTCGCCTCACAGCAAGAAGGTCGCTGGTTCGAGCCTCGGCTGGGTCAGTTGGCATTTCTGTGTGGCGTTTGCATGTTCTCCCTGCGTTTGCGTGGGTTTCCTCCGGGTGCTCTGGTTTCCCCCCCACAGTTCAAAGACATGTGGTACAGGTGAATTGGGTAGGCTAAATTGTCCATAGTGTATGTATGTGTGCGAATGAGTGTGTATGGATTTCCTAGTGATTGGTTGCGGCTGAAAGGACATCCGCTGTGTAAAACATATGCTGGATAAGATGTCGGTTCATTCCGCTGTTCAACCTGCTGGAAGGGCATCTGTTGCGTAAAACATATGCTGGATAAGATGGTGGTTCATTCTGCTGTGGCGACCCCAGATTAATAAAGGGACTAAGCCGAAAAGAAAATGAATGAATTAATGAATCTGGCTGGAAAGTGTCTATGTGCTGTCTGAAATTTTCTTCAAAATTGACCATTTTTCTCAGGCTCTTGTATGTAGGTTTAACAATTTCAGTTTTATGGCAAAGACTAGTTTCTAGTCATTGCCTTTAAAGTGAAATGACTAAACCTAAACATTGGAGGCTGAGAAAAGAAAATGGTAATTTTACAAGAAATTTTCTGTCAAATTTCATCTGAACTCTTCACATTAAAATATGCATTCAAATTGTAAATTATTTTTTTAACTAACATTGAACGCTGGTCCTTACATATAGAAAATCAATACAAACATGTTTTAGAAAACGAACCAATTATGAAATTATTCTGAATTTTTTTATTCTTTAATTATCTGTGTAGCAAAAATTAATACATTAACCCAATCAACGTGATAAGAAAGACTTTACATTCTTTAAAAAAAAAGAATCTAATGCGGTACTTTTGTATCATGTTGAATATTTCAGCAACAATACATATTTCTTGAGCACCAGACCATTTTAGCATGCTTTACTGTTTTTTTATCAAATAACTGCAGTCTTGGTGAACATAAGACACTTAAACCTGCTCCTTCATACTTCATCAATGCAAAGGTGTAACTAAATAATTATGTAGTTATTTTCCCTTTGTATATTTTCAGCAAACAGCACAGGTCATTATGTCAATAGCAACATTATAAAAGTGACTTGCCAACTGGCAAACATGCTTTATTTACTTGCCAAAGCCAATTTCCACTTCTCTCTTCTGACTACGCTGAGTGGAAACAGATCCAGGTCTGCCAAAACCAAACCAGGCCATCAGCACAGCATCACGTTTGAAGGGTAGCGGCTGAGTCATGAATGCTTTAGGAACAAATTAGGAGACTTCAAATACACATATAAATGTTACTCGCTATGAAACAGAAGTTAAGATTGTCCTTTTTCCCATTATTTTCAGATGCAGAAAGCTAGTACATGCTTTTATGATCTCTAGGCTGGATTACTGTAATGCTATACAAATAAACTTGTGAATTGAATTGTGACATACATCCAATTGCAATGGTTCTGACATTAAAAAAAAATGTAGGGCATGCATGATTTCGAGCTTTGGGACCCGATTGGATGATTGGAAGATGATTGTTGGTGTTGGAGAAAAATGGCATTGCTAAGAATATAAAGAAAGAATGACGAATGGACGAAAGTCATTATGGTATTTAGTATTTGATTAAAGATTCTGAGGGCAAATATTTTTTTACAAAATAGTGAAGTACACAGATACATCGTTTATAACAAGCACTAATATATACATATATAAATGAGAAGAGTTTCGACATGCGATTTCATTCCAACTTAAACATCAGTTGCCCAGGAGATTCCATCCCTGCTTTTCATTAACTGTGTATGGTGGTTAGTGATGTAGATAAAAGGACACACACAAAAAACTGCTGCTAATATGATCCACATATGTTTATATCACACATTGTGTCAGTTAAAAACATGAAAATTGGTGTTAAACTGAAAAAACTACATTGTTTGAGTCTGGGAGAGAGACAGAAAGCGGTGAAGTGTGTCCAGCAGTATCACTCACAGAGGAAATCTTTCCTCAGGGCAGCACTGTCAACCAACTTCCCACAACAGACTGTTTTACTCATTCAGACACATATATTCTCACATGGGCTGTTGCATTTTTGTATAGTATCAGTTTAGACAACAACAGAACTTAAATACAGTAGATATGCAGAAGAAATATTTTTACTGCCTATGGAACATAGACCTAAATAATTGCTCCCAAAACCAATGTTGAAACCAACTTCCAGACTGGATTAGCAAATAATCTTCCTTGTGTTCCTGAAAACTACAAAATATCAACGTCCAATGATGTTACAGCTTGACGTTGTATGGATGTTACCAATATGATGTCTATCAGATGTTGGATTTTGTTTGCCATAACCGATGAATAAATGTCAGTATTTGCCGTCAATATGACGTTGGTTAAAGATGTTGGATTTTGGTCAACACAACCTAAAATCAACCAAATATCAACGTCATTTTATTATTGGATGTCAAAAAAACATTGTCCTTTGATGCTGGTGACCTAAATCTAACCTAATATTAAAGTCTTATGAGATGTGTGTCTGCTGGGTTGATATATTTCCAGTAGAAAAATGTCTTCATGAAATGTAATCTTTACCTTATGTTCTAATGATTTTTAGCATAGAAAAAACATTACTTCATAACCACCTAAGAGGGGACGATAGTTCCCATATTTTCCCAATACAAAACTCAATAGACGCATTTCAGCAATCCATATAAAACAGTTTCACCTCATCCAGTGTGAGTCAGTTTTACAAAGTCATAACTTTTCTAAAAGTCATAACAGCAAATTTGCTGTTCAAGAAGACGTGTTAAAATGACCTCAGTAGGAATTCACAGATTATATTAGGGAGGATAACAAAGAAGATCATCAGCACAATTATTATGAAAAGAAAAGAGGTCATTCTCTTTGTTCCCAACAACTATCCTCTCTACCCCATGCATCCAAACCAATGTACTCTGTAGAGCAATAACTCAAATTTAACATCACTGAGAAAATTTAGAATCAGAGAAAGAGTTTTCTACAGCCCGATCTCACAAGGAAACTTAACTATTTTGTCAGTTTAGTGGCTAATTCGTAAAAATTTGTACGAGTTCAGTCATATGAAAATGTACGATTTTAAAAAGGAGGCGTGACATCAACCCCACCTCCTAAATCCAACCGTCATTGGGGGATAAGCAAATTGACGTAAATTGTACGAATGACATTGTACGAATTCATACGAATTACCCACTAATTAAAAAAGTTACGAATTGCTGTGAGATTGTGGTTGTTTCTAATGAAATCAAGTGCCACTATCATAAAACAGTCTATTTACTGCATTGAATGGACTTTATAATCATAAACAGATTTAAAAAGCACAAATTTTTTAAAAAGTGTACTTTGCAATAAAGTTTAAATGTAAACTTTTACTTTTTTAAGTATGTTTTGATAACATCTAATGTGTTAAAGCACATGCAAACTAAAGCAGCCTTCTCTGTCCTGATCTGGGGTTCGTTTCCCAAACAACGACGTAACTCACGGCTGAACTATCATAGTACGATGCATCGTTTGGGACAAGAACGATGTAGTGATGAGTGTTTCCCAAAACCAGTAGTTTCTCTGTCGCAGATCTATCGTTTGAACCACGTTAGTTATGGCGTAAACGCCTATAATGATGCTCTAAATGGGGTGGTAACAACTTCTTTAGGGAAGAACCCAATAATTTCTTCGTGCAAATTATAAAAGAAAGAGTTTTCTACAGCCCGATCTCACGAGGAAACAACTATTTTGTCAGTTTAGTGGCTAATTCGTAAACATTTGTACGAGTTCAGTCGTATGAAAATGTACGATTTTAAAAAGGAGGCATGACACCAACCCCACCTCCTAAATCCAACCGTCATTGGGGGATAAGCAAATTGACGTAAATTGTACGAATGACATTGTACGAATTCATACGAATTACCCACTAATTCAAAAAGTTACGAATTGCTGTGAGATTGTGGTGGTTTTCTAATGAAATCAAGTACCACAATCATAAAACAGTCTATTTACTGCATTGAATGGACTTTATAATCATAAACAGATTAAAAAGCACAAATTTTTTAAAAAGTGTACTTTGCAATAAAGTTTAAATGTAAACTTTTACTTTTTTAAGTATGTTTTGATAACATCTAATGTGTTAAAGCACATGCAAACTAAAGCAGCCTTCTCTGTCCTGATCTGGGGTTCGTTTCCCAAACAACGACGTAACTCACGGCTGAACTATCATAGTACGATGCATCGTTTGGGACAAGAACGATGTAGTGATGAGTGTTTCCCAAAACCCGTAGTTTCTCTGTCGCAGATCTATCATTTGAACCACGTTAGTTATGGCGTAAACGCCTATAATGATGCTCTAAATGGGGTGGTAACAACTTCTTTAGGGAAGAACCCAATAATTTCTTCGTGCAAATTATAAAAGAAAGAGTTTTCTACAGCCCGATCTCACGAGGAAACTTAACTATTTAGTCAGTTTAGTGGCTAATTCGTAAACATTTGTACGAGTTCAGTCGTATGAAAATGTACGATTTTAAAAAGGAGGCATGACACCAACCCCACCTCCTAAATCCAACCGTCATTGGGGGATAAGCAAATTGACGTAAATTGTACGAATGACATTGTACGAATTCATACGAATTAGCCACTAATTCAAAAAGTTACGAATTGCTGTGAGATTGTGGTTGTTTCTAATGAAATTAAGTGCCACTATCATAAAACAGTCTATTTACTGCATTAAATGGACTTTATAATCATGAACAGATTTAAAAAGCTCAAATTTAAAAAAAGTGTACTTTGCAATAAAGTTTAAATGTAAACTTTTACTTTCAAGTATGTTTTGATAACATCTAATGTGTTAAAGCATGCAAACTAAAGCAGCCTTCTCTGTCCTGATCTGGGGTTCATTTCCCAAACAACGACGTAACTCACGGCTGAACTATCATAGTACGATGCATCGTTTGGGACAAGAACAATGTAGTGATGAGTGTTTCCCAAAACCCGTAGTTTCTCTGTCGCAGATCTATCGTTTGAACCACGTTAGTTATGGCGTAAACGCCTATAATGATGCTCTAAATGGGGTGGTAACAACTTCTTTAGAAAAGAACCCCATAATTTCTTTGTGCAAATTATATTGTTTTACACGCACACGCATTAAGGAAAAAATTCAATATTAGGTTTGGTAAAAACATCTCGTTTTCCATATTTATTGAAATATATGTAAACGGCTCATATACAGTAGGCCCAATGTTTACATATATTATTGGGAATATTACATATTATATTCTGAAATATAAAATCACTTACAAAAGCTAACACGTATTCTAATATCATATATAAATCATGTAAATAAATTTATAAAGAAATTAAATGTAATATTTATTATTTATAAAGAAATAAAAAAATCATACTTTAATAATAATATTAATAATTTTAATGATGATGGCGATTATTATTATTGTTATTATTATTATTATTAAGTAGGACTGCGAAGGAAGCGCAATTGTAAACATGAAGATCGCTAAAACTGAACTGTAAAAATACTTTGAAAGCAAATTAGACCTAAGAGTGATGACTTTAATGCTTTTTCTTCTTTTTTTTAAATCATTCCAAGTTTAAATGTTGGAACGTTCTAAATGAATAGGGCATAGGGGGGATAACTGGGAATAGACAACACAATCTCACGGCAATTCGTAACTTTTTGATTTAGCGGCTAATTCTTACGAATTCGTACGATCTAATTCGTACAATTTAGTACGATTTGCTCATCCGCCAATGACGGTTGGGTTTAGGGGTGGGGTTAGGTGCCATGCCTCCTTTTTAAAATCGTACAATTTCGTACGACTGAACTCGTACGAATTCGTACGAATTAGCCACTAAACTGTCAAAACGTAAAATACTTACGTTTTCTCGTGAGATCAGGCTGGAATAGAACACAGCCAGGAACTACTGTATGTTTCTAACTACAGCTCCAGAGGTGTAGTTGCAAGCATAGAAGTTTGCGACGCAGTTTGCGACTGTTTATTGGAACGATGGATTTGGGAAACACCAAATCAACAAACTATGTTTGTAACGACACGACTTGCGACCTTAGT
Source organism: Danio aesculapii (assembly GCF_903798145.1). NCBI lineage: Eukaryota > Metazoa > Chordata > Actinopteri > Cypriniformes > Danionidae > Danio > Danio aesculapii. Next base: position 4,707,582 of record NC_079443.1, on the reverse strand, counting down.
TGGCTAACAATGGTTTTTCGGAAACGCACCCCAGTATTTGTTTCATACCAATTTACAAAAATGTGTAGCTATAACACATTTAAATATATAAGTTTCAAATGACTTAACCTTAACCTCAGCAGTAGACTTTAAGCCTAATTCGAAGACAACAGAAGATATTTAAAAATTATTTATAAAGATGCAGATGCAAGTCCTTTTTGAACTATTAAAGCAGTTAACATCAAGGCTCCTGTTCCCATAATAAATACACTTGCATGCTAAGATGAATATCTATTCAGAAGGGTACTCTAGCTGTAGCGCCATGTTAGTATAGAGGTTAATCCAACCCTAAATACTGAATACACAAGCAGCAAGTGAGCCATGTGGTCAAAGGTATATAAAAGCTCTTCAAATGGCTGAGAGCGGTGCTTGTGAATGGATTACTGTTCGCTCAGCCACGTAACGTCTTTTCTCTAGGAGGGCAAACACCCACTACAACTGGATGTGGCAGAAAAAAGAGGATTTATGGTCCCATTCACTCTGTTCCTCTCTTCCTCCATTATATCCTCCTGCCTTTTTGTTGGCCCCAGGGGCAAGGGCCGCCAGGATGTATCTGTATATCTACTGATGACGGCCCGATGGCTGCTTTGCAGGCAGATGTCCTCCATTCTACTGGGTAAAACCACAGTAAAAAAAATAGCTCTTTGATACCTCACCCAGACCTCCAAACATCTGCAAATCATTGACACTGGAGATCTCAAAACCAATACTCCGCACAACTCAACAATGTCTTTATGATCCTGGCTAAAAATAGCCCACTTTGTTCTCGATTTGCTCTGAAGTTCTAGGTGAGAAAAAGGCCTCAGTATTGGTTATATGGAGTCTCTGATATTCTAGGTGAAAAAAAATCAAAGCCTCAGGATTGCTTGGTATGGATCTAATTCTGCACCGGTTGTGAAAAAATATCTAAACCGCACAGCTTGTTGAGGAGGTTTGCTTTTACTTTATGATCAGACTTAAGCTTGGCTTACACTGGATGATTTCAGCCACATTTTGGTCGTCTGAGACACATTTTGGAAATCCTGGAATTTTTCTGTAATCCTAGGCTAAAATCTGTGGTCTTTAAGCATTGGTTTGACATTCACCAACAGCTGATTAAATGGCTGTCAAATTTTCCCCCTATGAAGTTCTGGCAGTGTCAGAAGATTTTAAGAACAATGAAAAACAACTAGCACCAACGAAACCCAACAGTGATGTTGCCTCGCGTTGGCTCACATCTGGTCCTGTCTAGACCAAAACGTTGCACATGAACACACCAAATGGAGGAAATTGCCTGAAGCGAGAACCACATTCTCCACCTGCACAAGAGAATGTGTCTTTCTGCACCACAGCAATCTGTTTTCTCGTTCAGGCCCGCGTAAACAAAGATAAGGTGTAACAAAACAGCATTTAGTACCACTAAATCATATTATTGTCACTCAACACAGCGGGCATTCGCTCGTGCAAATATGTCTGATAATCTAATAATCCATGTCGTTTCAAATATTTGAGAAATTGCAACTGGTGTTTTTGTGTTCCTTCTGGACTTGAATTGATTTCTTGCTACATCACTTTATTACGTCACACTCTGGGGTGCGTTTCCCAAAAGCATCGTTAGCCAATTAAGGTCGCAAGTTCCATCGTTACAAACATAGTTTGTTGATTTGCCATTTCCCAAATCCATCGTTCCAATGAATATTCGCAAATTGCATCGCTAACTTGTGCACTTGCAACTACACCACAAGAGCTGTAGTTAGAAACATAGTTCCTGGCTGTGTTCTATTGCCAGTTATCCCCCCTATGCCCTATTCATTTACAACGTTCTAACATTTAAACTTGGAATGATTAAAAATAAATAAGCATTAAAGTCATCTCTCTTGGGTGTAATTTGCTTTCAAAGTAACTTTACAGTTCAGTTTTAGCGATCTTCATGTTTACAAGCGTGCCCCCTTCGCAGTGCACTTTGAAAACATTGATGTCATTTTGAACACAGCCTCATGACGAAAGCTATATGTGACCTATTATTAAAAGCGTTACGTTACGTCTCCAAAGCTTGTGAAAACATGTGCACGTGTCAAATTGTAACAGTATACTTTTTAAAAAATAAAAAACAATATCCTACTTAATATTATTAATAATAATAATAATAATAATAATAATAATAATAATAATAATAATAATAATAATAATAATAATAATAATAATAATAACAATAATAATAATAATAATAACAATAATAATAATAATAATAATAATAATAATAATAATAATAATAATAATAATAATATTAATAATAATAATAATAATAACAATAGCAATAATAATTATAAAACATTCATCATCATTAATATTAATAATATTATTATTAAAGTATGATTTTTTTTCATTTTATATAAAAAATAAATATTAAATTTCATTTCTTTATAAATAGCCTCATTATTTATTTATTTACATGATTTATATATGATATTAGAATACGTGTTAGCTTTTGTAAGTGATTTCATGTTTTAGAATAGAAATGTTAGAATAGAAAATGTAATGTTCTCAATAATATTTGTAAAGGAAACATTGGGCCTATATGAGCCGTTTACATATATTTCAATAAATATGGAAAACGAGGGCATCTGCTGCAATCGAGTTTCAAGTTCTCTCACCGCTGTTGTTTTATGAGTGTTTATTTTTGTTATTAAGAGGAAAGGGTGCCACATATTTACATATTCATCTAACATCTCCCAGCAGCTGAGTGGGTGGTGTCAGGATGTTCACTAACACGATACCACTCCTCTGCCTATTTGTCTTTTGTCCTAAATTATGAATGAATAAAAGATTACCTGAGCATATTGGGGCCTTTACAAGACAAATAAAACACTGTATTATACCCCAGCGTAATTATATATCGATAAATATCAGTACTGAAATATTTAAAATGATACAATCTTGCTTTTGGTTAGTATCAATGCTGGCTTCGCTCTCTCGCACTCAACAGAAGGCAGATAATTAATAATAACAATATTAAGATTTTAACACTTTTCTTTTAATCAGAAAATAAGATTCTTTTTTTTTTTTTGTAACTTATTGCCTTTAAGATTTAAAGACTGCTGACATACCTGATATAAGCATTATATCCCTATTTACTTCACTTGTATACTTTTAATGCAGCAGAATTTGTTCCCCACAGTATCAAAAATGGTATTGAATATCAATATTTTTCAAGGTATCGTATCGAAGTTTCAAGGTATCGTATCGAAGTTGGTTATTCGCAACATTATTCAAGTGTATGATGATTTCTGTGCAACAGAAATATCAGGGCCATCATGAAATATCAGGTGGTCCTTCATGCTTTTTTCCACCAAGCTTATTAAATACTAGTCTTCAGTGTGAGACTTGGGAATGTCACTTCAGTGTTGCGAATCAGAAGGCCCACATGGAATCAGCGCGTGCAGAAATCCGCAGATTTCCACAGATTTTTAACCAACCATTGAGTCTACTTATTTACTTGTGTAAATGTGTGTAAATTTATATTTATTCAGTTTTTTTATTAATTTCAGTAAGAGTATTTGACTAATATGAAAATTGTCATTTGATTTATTTACAATACAGTTTGTAAAGTAATATTTTCAGTTTTTTAGTAGATCTATTATATGAGAAACTTGTGGATCTAACTGGATTTGCATTGTAAACAGTAAATAAAAGTTAAAAAGGTATTATTTTTTATTTTGTATATTAAGTTTTTTGTTATGATACTCCCAAAATGATTCCACATAAATCCGCTGATTTTTTACTAAATTCTCCAGAGATAGCAAAAAATGTCCGCAGATTCTGTCTGGCCCTACTAATCATTACTCAATCATCGCAGTGAGTTCTAAATAGGCCTGCAAGAAAATATTTTCTATCACTACTTTGAGTACCAATGATTATTCTTGCAGTTGTTTGAATATGTTGCTATTTATCAACCTGTCCTTGACTGTTGTGTGGAAAAACTGAGACTTTACACACACAGTTTTCACCTTGAACCTTACTCAAACTGTGTTTGATGTTTGTTTGTTCATATGAGAGCGTGAGTGTATTAGCATAATGACTGGCCCACTACATAAACTGCACGACTAATATGTCAGGATATTGGCATTACAGCCTTCCAACTTCCTTTCTACAAAACTCCAAAAGCTGCACACGACTCTGTATTTTATAGCAACACTGATCCGATGTCCATTTTTAAAGTAAAGAGCTATTCCGTACAAAAGGTCAACCTTGTTATGAAAAAAAGTACGTTTTCACCAAAATACGCAAACCGTTTCTGTGATTTTGGGTTAAGCAAGTATTTTACAGTACTTTAGAAAAGCTCAAAAATGCATCTGTCAATGTTTTCAAACTATTACATTTGATTTACCAAAGTCACACGAGTGGCAATTTCACATCTGTCACATCCATAACAACATTTTTTCCTCATAGATGTGAAAGTATTAAATAAAATAAAACCAATCATTTTTGTTTTATAGTTAGCCAACTCTTATCCTTTTGATTATCATTATTTCTTTTGGGTTGTGCAGTTTAATTCATAGAATTTCTACAAAGCATGTTGTACACTGCAAACCCGCAGATTTTTTTGTCACATTCATAACGCATGTTTATTTTCCTCTTTTAAAGTACAAAACATGTTTACAGATTGCTATTTTTCAGGTCCCGTAACTCTGTGGTCAGTTGTTCTCGAAAATATAAACAAAAGTTTCAATATAATGTTAACGTATACTTTCTATGCGAATTTATGTTGTGAGTTTTTACTGCAAATGTCACATCCATAACACTGGAGTTGTGACATCTCTCTACATACTGTATGACAAATATACTCAAGTCAACATTTATCATTAATATTTATGTCTACTTTACAGCGATGAGGAAAACATTATAAATACTTTAAAAGCATGTCGTTCAGTGAATTTGCTTGTAACAAGCACAAGTGCAACACATTTTAAAACTGACAGTTTTAAACTTTCGACTTCATGACCTACTGTACAATTGTGAATATTTTAAGAGGATATAGAAGTCAAACATTTAGCTATAAAAGCCAGGACCTCCTCGATCTGAGGATGAGCGTATCTCACCAAATACGTTCTTGGCACCTCCAACGCTCCGCAAAATAAAAAATAAAAAAGTTTTATTTACACAAATTACCAGAGGAGTGTTTGTAATTCCCATCCTCCCAGTCACTGTCCAATTAGCCTAGCATGTAGCCTACTTTAATGAATGTGCTTTCACACTTAGTCAAACTTATTAGCCTACAACAAACCAGCCATTTTATGTACCTCAGCGTGAGAATAAATAACCCAAAACATGCAGGAGAAGTCGTCGAGCAGTTCAGAAACAGTAATACAGGCTGGGCTGGTCTAGCTGTCAATCAAAGCAGGATAACGGTAGAGCTCAGCATCCCCATCTCACTCACGCTACCTGTAACGTTAAACCTATACAAACTACATGCTTCAACTACATCATGTCTGATTTATCCGATTACTATCAATTTAACTTCAGCTAGTGTGTTTATAGCTAGTGTGTCTTTCTCTTTCTCAATTTAGTTCCAAATAACACACTTTATAAACTAAACCATAAACTAAATCAGCGACACATGGATATAATATAAAGAACGAAATGAAATACTATTTATACTAAATAATGTTTTAACGCAATGAATCAAATGCCAATTTCAATTAAGCAGTATTGTAAATAAATTCAATAAATTCCGCAATTTGGAATCTATGAAAATAATCATTAACAATGGCAACATTTAAACGTCATAAAGACAGGGTGGAAAATACAACAAAGTACGCCAATAATCATAAATGTGGCTCTGAGTTTGTAGAAATCACTGTGTCTTCATCTGTCCTCGCATCGTACCTGTTTTGAAGAATGCATCCGTGTCCGAATCATTGGGTCCGTCCTCCGGCGCTTCAGCAGAATTCATGTTTTCCTCCTATATCTCACAGCTCAAAATACCAAGAAATATATCCAAATTCAGCGCTCCATCATCTCAGTGTGTCTGGTTTTTGACGGCACAGCCCTCAGTCAGCGCGACAAAGCACAGCTCTGCATTGCCTTCTATTGTCTCCAGATGCGCCTCTCCTCCTCAGATCGCTCCTTTCACTTCTTGTGAGTCGATTCTTTTGAACCGATTGGTTGATCGATTCTTAGATCCGTCTTGTGATGTTCGGTCTGTTCAACACGATCCTCAAAGCTGTTAATTTGAATTATTTAATCAAGAGTAGACATACATGTTGACGAAGAGCATATACATGAAACGCGAAATAATAAAAGGCGCTTGGGCGCGTGACGTGAAAACGTTGATTAATTTAGGACCGCCTCACTGAAATGAACTGTTCGAAAGAACCGATTCTTAAAAACCGCTCGCTTCAGTTTAAACAAAGCGGCGCGCAGCCCGTGTGTGTAGATGGAGTGAAGAAGTGACAGTGAAAGCTGATGTCATTGATCTTGCATGATATCAGTACGCTTTTTGGTCACTTTTTTCCTCGCGTATTAACATTTTCTGTGAGAAATAGCTATTTTACAAACACTCTTGGCGTCCTGAAGAGCAGAGATTGTGTTTATGGCTGTGGAGTGTATTTTCCTCTAACAATAGAACAGAAGGGAAACGCGCGCGCGTGTGTGTGAGTGGGTGTGGGCCCTCCCACTGTGATAACACGCCCCCTTCTAGTCTTGGGCTGTTGGAAACCCTTTGACATAAATTAGCATAATAAATAGAAAGCACGTGTGCAACAATATTCAGAGATTAAAGATGAATAAAATTAATGAACTAATATAAGTTAAATAAATAAATATTCGAAAAACAAAACAAGGTCTTGATAAACAATAATGTATATAATAATAATAATAATAATAATAATAATAATAATAATAATAATAATATTTGTAATTTTTTATTTTAATTAATTTGTAAAAATGTTTATTTGTAATTTGTTAATAAATAATTTGTGTCATTCATTCATTCATTTTCTTTTCGGCTTATTCCCTTTATTAATCTGGGGTTGCCACAGTGGAATGAACCGCCAATTTATCCAGCATATGATTTACGCAGCGGATGCCCTTGCAGCTGCAACCCATCACTGGGAAACATCCATACACACTCATTCACACACATACACTATAGACAATTTAGCCTACCTAATTTACCTATAGCGGACCAGTAGAAGAAACTGGAGCACCTGCAGGAAACCCACGCGAACATGGGGAGAACATGCAAACTCCACACAGAAAAGCCAACTGACCCAGCTGAGGCTCAAAGCAGCGACCTTCTTGCTGTGAGGCGAATGTGCTACCCACTGAGCCACCGTGCCACCCCTTTTGCGACATTTAACTATTAGGATTATAACTGATTTATTTATTTATTGTGGATGAATAGAAAATGAATGCAGCCTAATTTGTGTGTGTGTGTGTGTGTGTGTGTATATACATATAGATAGATAGATAGATAGATAGATAGATAGATAGATAGATAGATAGATAGATAGATAGATAGATAGAAAGATAGATAGATATATGTATGTGTGTGTGGTGTGTGTGTGTGTGTGTGTGTATATATATATATATATATATATATATATATATATATATATATATATATATATATATATATATATATATATACACACACACACACACACATATCTATATCTATCTATCTATCTATCTATCTATCTATCTATCTATCTATCTATCTATCTATATATATATATATATATATATATATATATATATATATATATATATATATATATATATATATATATATTATATATATATACAAGTGTATGCCTATATAACATCCTGATTGTAAACTAATAATTTGAGATACTTTTAAACAAACAGTGATGCTCTACTTGAAAATTAAACCAATAATCTTTAATTAATTTAGAATGATGAGGATTTACCGCCCCCTGGTGAAAGCAACTAAATATTACAGTTTACATAAATCCAGGCTCAAATTGCTAGTAGACTTCTGACTGACAGAATTAGCTCGCTATGTAAAAACACATAAAACAACTTTCTAATTACAACAATAATAATAAATTATTTATTTATAGCATATCATCTTCATTAATTATGATATTAACGATCTGCAATGCAGTCATTACAAGGTGGAAATCAGCAGTTCAAATCATCCATTCAATATACTTTCAGCCCAATTTCATCCAAATATATAAGAGTTTTTTTCCTTGCAAGTTTAACAATAATGGTGTACATGTAGCATAAGCATGCATCAGTGTATCCTGTTTCTGATCACGACCGAAATAACAACACAGTGTGATTACTCAGCAAATCACTCCGCTTCCAGTTCTTCCTGTTATCATGGACACTTTTGGCAGTGTATGCTTTATAGTGCATGTGTGTGTGCATAAATCTTTCCCTCTATCTCTCCCCCTCGCTCTGTGTGTGTGTGTGTGTGTGTGTGTGCTTGTGCCATGAGGTCTGTAGTTAGCTGACTCCTAGTGGGCACAATACCAGCTTCCTCCAGCCACTCTACAGGCCTCTGCAACAAACACTCCGCAGATGGTTAAGCTATTTTACACAAGAATTACACAACCATGTCATACTTGGAGGACTGCACTCTTTAAAATAAAGCCTCCAAAACACTTTGTTTCCAGCAATGGCATAGAAATCTTAAAATAGAATCTTAAAGTTACCTTATTTTAATTGAATTGAACATTTTGTGGAGTGGAAAGGTTCCAAACACACTCATTTCCACACACACACTCATACACTAGAAAATCAAATCCAATTCGCTTATACTGCATGTTTTTGAACTGGAAGAAACTGGAGCATTCGCAGGACACCCACGCCAACATGGGGAGAACATGTAAACTTCACACAGTATTGCCAACTGGCCCGGCCGGAACTCAAACCAGCAACCTTCTTGTTGTGAGGAGACAGTACAAACCACTGAGCCACTATGCCGCTTCCTAAGAACACAATGCCCTACTGAAAAAAAAACAGCGTAAACCAGCCTAGGCTGGTTGGCTGGTTTTAGCTGGTCGACCAGCCTGGTTTTAGAGTGGTTTTGGGCATTTCCAGGCTGGTTTCCAGCCATTTCCAGCCTGGTCTTAGCTGGTCAGGCTGGAAAATGACCAGCTAAAACCAGCTTGACCACCTAGCCAGGCTGGGAGCCCAGCCAAAACCAATATGTATATTTAGCTGGTTATTGTCCAGCCTGACCAGCTAAGACCAGGCTGGAAATGGCTGGAAACCAGCCTGGAAATGGCCAAAACCCCTCTAAAACCAGGCTGGTCAACCAGCTAAAACCAGCCAACAGCATAGGCTGGTTTAAGTTGGATTTTTCAGCAGGGTGAAACTTCAAATTCAAATTTGTGACCTTAAAATAACAACAATAATAATAACAAAAAGAGTCTAAATTTAAGAGAAATAGAAGTCATGCAAAGGAAAATAAAGGCAAATAAAACAAGCTTTAGTGAGAGTGAGATGCTAATGAGCTAATGCAATTCAATGATGTAAGCTAAGCTAAGCTAATAGTGCCGACCCAGATGTTGGCTGAATAGATTCACAAATGGTAAACCTCAACTCTAGGGGAGGTTTAAATGAAAATATTTAAAAAATAAAAATAAAATAATTAAAAAAGTGGAATGTTCTATTAACTCTACCAGGCACCCATCTGCATTAATCGAGCGAACAATTAAACATAGTAAGAACAGGAAACTAAGGCTACAATTCACACAAGCTCACCAAAATTGGACAATAGAAGATTGGAAAAACATTGCCTGGTCTGAATAGTCTCCATTTCTGCTGCGACATTCAGATTGTAGGTCAGAACTTGGGGTCAACACCATGAAAGCATGGATCCATCCTGCCTTGTATCAGCGGTTCAAGCTGGTGGTGGTGGTGTAATGGTATGGGGGGTATTTTCTTGGCACACTTTGAGCCTTTACTACCAATCGAGCATCGTGTCAACGCCACAGCCTACCTGAGTATTGTTGCTGACCATGTCCATCCCTTTATGACCACAGTGTGCCATCTTCTGATGGCTGTTTCCAGCAGGATAACGTGCCATGTCATGAAGCACGAATCATCTCAGACTGGTTTCTTGAGCATGACAATAAGTTCACTGTGCACAAATGGCCTCCACAGTCACTAGATCTCAACCCAATCGAGCACCTTTGGGATGTGGTGGAACGGGACATTCACATCATAAATGTGCAGCTGACTAATCTGCAGCAACTGCGTGATGCTCTCATGTTAATATGGAGTAAAATCTCTGAGGAATATTTCAAGTATCTTGTTGAATCTGTGCCATGAAGGATTAACCTCTTAAAGTCACGTGGTAGGTGGCGCAGTAGGTAGTGCTGTCGCCTCGCAGCAAGAAGATCGCATCGGTGGGGCCAGTTGGCATTTCTGTGCAGAGTTTGCATGCTCTCCCTGCGTTCGCGTGGATTTCCTCCGGGTGCTGTGGTTTCCCCCACAGTCCAAAGACATGCGCTACAGGTGAATTGGGTAGGCTAAATTGTCCGTAGTGTATGAGTGTGTATGAATGTTTCCCAGAGATAGGTTACAGCTGGATGGGCATCCTCTGCGTAAAACATCTGCTGGATAAGTTGGCGGTTTACTTCGCTGTGGCGACCTCAGATTAATAAAGGGACTAAGCCGAAATGAAAATGAATCAATGAGTCAAGTGCTATTTTGGGGTTACCACCTGGATTTTTTTCAGCCATTCATTCATTTTCTTTTTGGCTTAGTCTTTTTATTAATCTGGGGTGGCCACAGCAGAATGAACCGCCAACTTATCCAGCATATGTTTTACCCAGCGGATGCCATTTCCAGCTGCAAACTCCACACAGAAATATCTGGCCCAGCTGGGACCCAGCGACCTTCTTGCTGTGAGGCTATCGTGCTACCTACTGCGCCACCGTGAGACCCTCTTCTGGATTTTGCCTACCCAAATTCAAAAGCTTCCAAATCCACATGCAGAGGTGTAAATGCAAAAGTTTGGTAACATTTTAAAGAAAACCCTTTGAATTTTCACAAAACACTGCTCTCATTCACATCTCTTACACATTTATATTTGATGTAAACTATTATCTCCATTCTCAACTTAGGGTAAATAAAAGTTAGTGCTTACTGTATCAACTAACTTTCTTCCACCTTGGTTTTCTTCAGCGCCGTTTTCACGCTGTAAAACTCCAGTAAAAGTGAAGGTTAAAATGAGCACTGACCCACATCTGTTCACTAGGGAGAGATGAGCTGTGCTGAACAGAAGCAACGACATGTTTATGGTCAGGTGTTGAAGAATGGACCGTACCAAATCGCTCCCCAGGTGACTTCATTGTTATTGGGTGAGATGGTCAGAGAGCATAGAGAAATATTTCTTCACAAACATCTGTTCTCTTTTTCTCTAACTCTCCCCTTCATAGATTCTTAACCTTGTGAGAGAGAGTATGAGTATGTTCATTAGGTTTAAAGGCTTAGTTCACCCCAAAATTTAACTCTGTTATTAATTACTCACCCTTATGTTGTTGCAGTAAAACCTTTGTTCGTCTTTGTTTGCCTTTGTCTTCTTAGTCAACAGTGTAACATACAAGCGTTGTATTGGCCAACACAATCTCACGGCAATTCGTAACTTTTTTTTTAGTGGCTAATTCGTACGAATTCGTACGATCTAATTCGTACAATTTAGTACGATTTGCTCATTCTCCAATGACGGTTGGGTTTAGGGGTGGGGTTAGGTGCCACGCCTCCTTTTTAAAATCGTACCATTTCGTACGACTGAACTCGTACGAATTCGTACGAATTAGCCACTAAACTGTCAAAACGTAAAATACTTACGTTTTCTCGTGAAATCAGGCTGTATTGGCAGTAGTAAATGCACACTCTAATCTGACATGGAAGACAATGGCGAACACCGCCTTTTTACTTTTAAAAGTGTATTTTGAGCTTCATATGATTACCGTTGAACAACAGAAGTAACTTGGAGTGTTTTGACAATATTTTTAGCAGAATTTTTGGACTTTCAATGCCTTTAGACCAGGGATGGGCAAACTAGATCCTGGAGGGCCGGTGTCCCTGCATAGTTTTGCTCCAACCCTGATCAAACACACCTGCTTGTAGCTTTCTAGTGATCTTAAAGACACTAATTAGGGTGTTCAGGTGTGTTTGATTAGTGTTGGAGCAAAACTCTGCAGGGACACCGGCCCTCGAGGATCAAGTTTGCCCATGCCTGCTTTAGACTGTTGCTGTCTATGAAGGATGAGGGAGTGCTCAGATTTCATCTAAAGTATCTTGATTTGTGTCCTAAAGATGGACGAAGATCTCAGGGGCTTGGATCGATATGAGTTTAAGTAATTAATAACAGAATAAAATTTTTTGAGTGAACTAACTCTTTAATATGTTTACTGTATAAATGTGTACATACTCAGAGAAGTAGCAACTGGGGGGGACGGAGGGATACGTCCCCCTCACTTTTAGAGACAGACCATTTAGAAAAAGGTGATTAATAATTATATGAACGTAAACTTGTGGATCTCAAACAGCTGTCCCCCCCCCCACTTTTAAAATGTCCGCTACGCCACTGCACATACTATATATTACGTTTATTACAACTGTAATGTTTTAATGATAGTTTTGATTTCAACAGTGACATCCACACCTTTAATGTTAACACACAATTATTAGCACCGCTGAATTATTAGCCCCCTGTTTATTTTTTTCCCCAATTTCTGTTTAACGGAGAGAAGATTTCTTCAACACATTTCTAAACATAATAGTTTTAATAACTAATTTCTAATAACTGATTTATTTTATCTTTGCCATGATTACAGTAAATAATATTTGACTAGATATTTTTCAAGACACTTCTTTACAGCTTAAAGTGACATTTAAACTAGGTTAACTAGGTTAATTAGGTTAACTAGGCAGGTTAGGGTAATTAGGCAAGTTATTGTATAACGATGGTTTGTTCTGTAGACTATCGAAAAAATATATAGCTTAAAGGGGCTAATAATTTTGACCTAAAAATGTTTTTTAAAAAATTAAAACTGCTTTTATTCTAGTCGAAATAAAACAATAAGACTTTCTCCAGAAGAAAAAATATTATCAGACATACTGTGAAAATTTCCTTGCTCTGTTAAACATCATTTGGAAAATATTTTAAAAGGAAAACAATTCAAAGGGGGGCTCATAATTCTGACTTCAACTGTATAAACAACATCCATAAAGTCACAAGTTGCAAAACAACATCACATTTTCTCTCTGTGATGAACTGTAAAACATTGGAAACCAATCTGAATTGAGCTGTCTCTAATAGAGAATGTGTGGTGCATTTAAAGCTCAAAAATGCACCAACAAAGACTCCGTACTGTTGCCCACATTAACACTGAAGAATGAGACAAGATCATACCTGAAACACTTCATCACTTAGTGTCTTCAGTCCCTAAACATCTTTTAAGTGTTTAAAAGGAATGTCAACATTACAAAGTGGTAAATGCTTTACTAATACAACTCTGAAATGTGTTGCAAAAACCAAAATTGTAATATGTGTTTATTTAAAAAAAAATCATAAGGGAACATATTAAATCATACCCGTTGTATTGTCTGCAATGAAATACAAGTCAAAGTAAATTCAGAAATAACTTCTTTCTTTTTTGTGTTTTCCATACTGCTCCAACTTTTTCTGATTTGGGGTCCAGAGATTATTCTTCAAGAAATCACTTTGCTTCACTAAGTGAAGTTTCACAAACTAATTTCGAGAGGAGCACGTGATATGATTGACTACAGCTGATCCTCATTGCTAATCATTAGCTAGCCTATCAGATCATTCTAAAACTACTATAAATATCCTGCCTAAACTTCATTCCTTATCTTCGTTTTTGGAAACCCCTCCATCCTTCCCTTCTCCCTCCTCCTTTCATGATCGGGCAACACGGTGGCTCAGCGGTTAGCACTGCTGCCTCGCAGTAAGAAGGCCACAGGTTCAAGTTCTAATTGAGCCAGTCGGCACTCCCTGCGTGGAGTTTGCATGTTCTCCCTGTGTTTGCGTGGGTTTTCTCCGGGTCCTCCGGTTTCCTCCTACAGTCTAAAAACATGTACATAAGTGAATCGTAATACAGTCACAAGCACTTAAACGCATACATAGCAAAAGGGGGCACTCGAGAAACTCCTGATCTCGTATCCCTCCTAATGCTCATTGACCAGGCGGGAACCTCGGGCTCATCTATCTCAGAGCTCAGGGTTCTCTCCCGGGACAGCATGCCAAACCTGCTATCATAGTCGAGCATTATCTAAGTGTGAACTCTTGGAATTATGTAGCTTTTAAATGTAAAGCTTTTTTTTCGGAGAAGCACTGTTTGTTTCTATGTTTGTGCAAGTTTGTGTTGTGTTTCTGTACAGAATCAGAGCATGGTTGAAAGTTCTTAAATACTGCCACAAGAGGGCCAATTCTTTCAGTTGCACATGATTGCCTGGGCTTTTTGTGAGTGTTTAAAAAATAAATAAATAAATAAATAAATAAATAATAATAATAATAATAATAATAATAATAATAATAATAATAATAATAATAATTAAAATAATAATAAATAATGAATAAATAAATAATAATAATAAAAAAAACAATAATAAAAAAAAATAATAATAATACAAATAATAATAATAATAATGATTATTTTAATTTATAATGAGTTTTTCCTCAAACTCAAAGAGGCACAATGCAAGCAAGCCAAAAAAAAAACTCTTAATACTGTGTGTTTCTCTAGTGTCCAGTCTCCAACTGCACATCAGATATCACACCAAAGTTTGCAAGCTTGTGATGATGCAAATATTAATCATCTTACAAAATCGTGGCGTGTCCTGCACAGTTCAGAGAGACGCACATGTAGAAGTGTCCAAAATGAGCTGATGTAATTGGATATTAATTTTATAATTTATTTGAACATTAATTCATTCTGATATGTTGGCAGAGTAAAACAAAAAAATTTAAGTTTATTCTTTTTTCTCATTAATGTACACACAGCACCCCATATTGACAGAAAAACACAGAATTGTTGACATTTTAGCAGATTTATTATAAAAGAACGACTGAAATATCACATATACCCAATAAACCCAGTAAGTAAACTGCAGTTGAAGTCAGAATTATAATTTTTTTATTATTATTATTATTTTAAAAAATATACATTTCCCAAATGATGTTTAACAGAGCAAGGAAATTTTCACAGTATGTCTGATTATATTTTTTCTTCTGGAGAAAGTCTTATTTGTTTTATTTCGGCTAGAATAAAAGCTGTTTTTAATTTTTAAACACCATTTTAAGGTCAAAATTATTAGCCCCTTTAAGCTATATATTTTTCAATAGTCTGCAGAACAAACCACCGTTATACAATAACTTGCCCTATAAATTACCCTAATCTTAACCTAATTAACCTAGTTAAGCCTTTAAATGTCACTTTAAGCTGTATAGAAGTGTCTTGAAAAATATCTAGTCAAATGTTATTTACTGTCATCAGGACAAAGATAAAATAAATCAGTTATTAGAAATGAGTTATTAAAACTATTATTAGAAATGTGTTGAAAAAAAATCTTCTCTCCGTTAAACAGAAATGGGGGGGGATTAATGGGGGGGCTAATAATTCTGACTTCACCTGTACCTTAGTAACTGTTAATAAACAGCTAATTACCAATTAGCTAAAAGTCTAAAATAACCAAACTTTTATAAGAGTTTTGGCAGACAAGTGTTTTTAGCATTTATATGTTGCAATTTAAGGGGTGTAAAATATCACTTGAAGTCCTGAAGGGACTTCCTCCTTGAATTGCTTTGCTCCGCAGTGTCTTCCTGTTAGCTTTCAGCGTAGTTAGTGGTTTGATTCTCATTCATCTAGTTATCACTGCAGTGCTCATAGAGATCTCTAGAGAGTCAGAAGTGCCTTCAGATTTACTGATAACAGCCACGGTAATCTGATGATGTCACATTTAAAGGAACATTTCACAAAAAAAGAATGGTTCCTTGCATAAATCACACAGAAAAAATGTAAACGAATCGGCTATTTTGCACTGCAGAAACGTGAGCGCTGTTGTAAAAATGTTCACCTGTGAGCATTTATGCAGTAAACCTTTTTTTTCAGTCAGTTGATATGATGCAGAGTATCGCCGTTCTACCATTACAAGTTGTAAGAATGACCTTAGCATATTATTGATTGACAGTTGTCCCGCCCCTCGTCAACCGTGATTGGACAACTCAAAACTAACTGAAAAGTGACACTGATGAGCGCTGCATTTTTCAACTTTCAACCTCTGATAAAAGGCTGAGCGCACATCGCTGACTGTAAAATGCCCGATTAGTGCCTGTCTTTTGGAGACAGGTCTGGATTGCAGGCAGGCCAGTCAAGTACCTGTATCCTCTTTTTTTCCATGGGCAGGACTTTGTTGTGTGTGCAGAATGTGGTTTTGTATTGTCTTGTTGAAATATGCATGGGCGTCGCTGGAAAATAAAGCAGATTAGATTGTGCTCTAAAATCTCTATGTACTTTTCAGCATTAATGACGCCATCAAAGGAAGTTCAAGATATCATTACTAAGGGCACTGACACAACCCCAATTCATGAAAGACCCAGGCTTTTGGATGTTTTGCTGGTGACAGCCTGGATGATCCTTTTCTTCTTTGGTCCAGATCACATGGTGTCCATTTCTCCCCCCAAAAAAACCTGAAATACTGATTTATCTGACCACAGTACACATTGTGTGATGGTCCATCCCAGATGCCTCCAAGCCCCAAGCTCTAAGTTGACGGCACTTTTAGACAATGTTAACATAGGGCTTCCTTTTGGCACAGTACAGTTTTCACTGGCATTTGTGGATGTAACTGCATATTGTGGTATTTGACAAAGGTTTGTCAAAGTAGCCCAAGGCTCATGTGGTGATGACGCTTATAGATGACAAAGGATTTTTGATGCAGTGCCGCCTGACAGATCAGAGATCACGGTTGTTCAGCTTAAGCTGCACACTTGTCATTTACACACTGAAATTCCTCCAGATTCCTTGAATAGGACATCTGATCCTTTCAGGAAAGAAAAGGACAAACGCGAGAGAGCAAAAAAACTAAGGAGAAGCCTTTGCAGAAATTGTTTCAGCAACCTAAATCATGAACAAACTGCCATGTTTATCATCGCGTTTTGGGCTATTATGAACTCGGAATGACAGAATTACTCTCTAACAGAGGTTACACGTGCTGCTGAAGATTACAGACACAGATGAGAAGTTTGCTTGGCTGTGGGCTATGTTGCGTGTTGTTTTTGAAACCAAATAAGGACTAAATGTATGCTGTGTGTAGTTTTTCTGTAATTACTATCATATCAGAGACTGTAAGGGGCTGTATGTGTTAATATATGTTCATTTATTTATTTATTTTATATAATTGCAGACGTTACAGTAGGCTATTTCGCACTGTCATTGATCTGCTTTTATAGTCAAATTATGTTCATAGAAAGGTTAGTATTGAAAATTTATACACAAGTATTTATATGTATAAAGCATCTGTTTTGAGAGAAGAGCTTCTCATATGATATGTGAACAACTCGTAAAGCTTTACGTTGACATTTCCTCAAGCGAGAATGACGTCGACTGAAACTTTCTGTCATACACCACGGCCATCAAAAGGGTACCCTTGGTAGTGGAAACGCAAGCCTGATAAAGGTGACCGTACCAACCCGTACCGTACCGTACTGTACCACTCAGTGGAAACGGGATAGTAAGATAGGCCTAAATGGCAGAACACACCAAGACCACAAACAACTAGCACTAACGAAACCCAACTGTGTTGTTGCCCCACATTGACTGGTTCCATCTGGACCAAAAAGCTGCCCATGAACACACCAAACAAATGAGTGAGATTAAAACAAGAGAGTGCACTCTATGCTTAAGTGGGAGAATGTGTCTATCGGCATTCTCAGGGGGCAGTATCTGTTTTTCTCATTCACAACAGGAGACCGAAATTTCTGACGTGCAAAGCATAAACAAAGCAGCATTCAGTACAATTACCACAGTAAGTGTCACTCACCACGGAGGGTGTCACTCCTGCAAATGTCTGATAATCTAATAATCCATACCATTTGCTAATATTTGAGAAATGTAGTGAAATTCCTTCTAGTGTTCCTTCTTGATTTAAATTGTTTGCTACATCACTTCACTGTCACAAGAAATGTGATATCCGTTAATCCGAGCTGTCCATTAAAGGCCACTGTCATTTGCGATCTCCAGTAGTACTTCTTGCACAGACATGGTGGATTCACCTGATTTGTTGACAACTGGGTTGCAGACCAGTTCCTTGGCAGTTCACGGGTTCTTCCCTAGGCCTTTTCCCTTTAGCAAAGAAACTTTCTAAAGACATTCTGTTTCTTATTCATTTTGCTGCTTGTGGGTTAAATTTGGGTGCTCAGGTGACCGAGATGTAACCGAGAGAATACGGTCATTTTTCAAAATAAAAGATTTTTCAAAATAAAAGATTGTTCAGAATCAGATAATAAAAAAAATAAAAATAATTAAGGATTTCTTGTACAGCCCTGTACCAATTGATTCACGGACCGGTACTGGTCTGCGGCCCGGTGGTTGAGGAACATTGGCCTATGGGAGCAGTGACTTGTAATAAAAAATGGCAGAAAACTGTCACTACTTTCTCTACTAACAAGTGTGTTCATGACTCTATATAAAAAAGTAGACTAATATGATAAGTATATTATTATATTATTATATAAAAATATCTGTTTACAGCATAACAACCTTTTGATAACATCTAAAAATCAATGGAAGTGAATAAACCCGAAAGTCTTAAGCTAAAAAGATTCCAATGGCTGCGCTCATTCGTATAAGAAGTATAAGGTCAGTACTGTACAGTTTATAATAGTGTGGTCAAAAGTATCGACTTCTGTATCAATTGATACTGAAACAGAGCAAGTATTTATTTAATGAATTAGTTTGTTAGTGAGTGAGCGAACTGTGCCTTTAAATGTACTGACATGCAGTATAATCCTCTATCAGCCCATCTCTCTCTCTCTTTCTTTTAGGCAGATGTTTTGTCTAGGGTTCAGGGCAGTGCTCCCAGAGAGTGTTTACTTTATGTTTCCTGTGGGCGCTTTGTGTCCCTCGAAGTGCAGCCGATGCATCAGGAACCTCCTCTTACTGGAGCACATATACAGATAAGACCCTCCACATGACTCGTTTTTTTACAAGAAACACCTAAGCAATGTTTAGTACAAGCTTTAAAAATGAGAATATATTTGGTAGAATCATATTTTTGAAGGAGCATTTTACAGGTCGACTGCTCTTTAAAATACTAATATGTCCTCAAATCCTCTAGATGGCGCTAATGGTTTCCTCATTAGTGATTCTCAAGAAATTCAGAGTAGCAGTTTTGTGGATGTTCATGCAGTCAGATCAAATTTGAATATACTATTTAAACGTTGTTATTTACTTCGTACTAGTGACTGTCTGAACACCAAAACAAATCTGGTTTATTAACTTACACACTGGGTTATTCAAGGTTGTTTTATTTTCGTACTAGACTTTCGGTTTTGTGATTAATCAAAAGCTGACAGGAAGCACCGTGTCACTGGTGATGTTAAAGATCGCCTATGTTTTTTGTTTTTGTAACTGACGCATGAGACTTCAGCAGGTGTTTTCCATATTTAAAACTTGATTCAAAATCCATACACCAACCAAGACGTACACAAAATGGGCCCTCCACATGTTGCAGGCAAACCTACACGTCAGGTCCAAGAGCATTTCTCACGGTAATATTTCTTTCAAAGTCTCTGGTTATCGAGCCAAAGGGAGCAGTGCTTTGTTGAAAGTCTGGTAGCCAATCAGTGTTTCTGCTGGTGCCAGACGCTGGGTTTGTAATGGGCAGCTGGGGTTGTTAAATACCTGGCATACTGTATATCAGTCTTTATGAGCCGTTTCTGCTTCACAACTGCACTGAAACATGTGGTACCACGGGTATGATGAATGTTCATAACTTTTATTAGATATAAAAAAACAAAACAATGAGCACCTTGCATCAAGCATGACATCATAAAACAAATAAACAAACACATATTGCTAATTGATTTGATGTCTAAATATTAACGTCCATTTGACATCCATACATTGATGCACTTTTGACCACCAAAATAACACCACAAAAAGTATAATATTGTATGAAAGCTTCAATTCCACATTACATTTTTACACTTGATTTTGTTTTTCGTAAATGCACGTAAAATACCTTGAAGTCAAATTCAACACATCAACACTTTAAAAAAAAAACACCAAAAATGGTTACAGAAGTTAACTGTAACTGATTTTTGATGTGTTTTTGACGCTAATTTTAGATGTCAATTTGATGTCATGTTGACATCAAGGTAGTCAACTGGCATTGAATCGATTAGCATTTTTGACATGTTTATATTAGAAAGGGATAGGTTACCCTTAAATAAAAACCCTGTCATCGTTTACTCATTGTCCACTAGTTTCAAGCCGGTTTGAGCTTCTTCTTCTTTTCTGTTGAACACAAAAGAAGATATTTTGAAGAATGTCAGATAGCAGCAGCCACAGACGTTTGTAGTGTTTTTTTATTGTTCTTACTATAGATGTCAACGGTTTTAAACACGTTAAAATGTCTTGCTTTGTGTGAAAAATTTAATTCATGAATGAAATTTTAAATATATTATTTTAACAAGAATAAAACTTGAAACTATTTATAGAGCTATCCCTTTAATAGTCTTTATTTATTGATTTTTTTATTGTATGTTTGTAAAACTGCATAAAAAAACATTCAAATATTAACTACCTTTTACATTATTGAATACATATTTATTATCAAGTTTAATTTATATTATTTAGTTTATAAGTAAAATTTTGATTGATTGGTTTATTGATTAATGAAACTGTAGTATTTATTTATTTATAAATATTTATATATTTATATTTATTTATATATATATAAACACACACATATTGAAATATGTTTGGTAGTTTGGACATATATATATATATATATATATATATATATATATATATATATATATATATATATACATATATATACATATACATATATATATATATATATATATATATATATATATATATATATATATATATATATATATATATATGTATATATATATATATATAAATCTATACAAATCTATATATATATATATATATATATATATACATATATATACATATACATATATATATATATATATATATATATATATATATATATATATATATATATATATATATATATATATATATGTATATATATATATATATAAATCTATACAAATCTATATATATATATATATATATATATATATATATATATATATATATATATATATATATATATATATATATATATATATAGATAGATATAGATATAGATATAGATGAAGTCAGTTGAAGTCAGAAGCCCTGTTTATTAGCCCCCCTGTTTATTTTTTTCCCCAATTTCTGTTTAACCGATAGAAGATTTTTTTCAACATATTTCTAAACATAATAGTTTTAATAACTCATTTCTAATAACTGATTTATTTTATCTTTGCCATGATGACAGTGAATAATATTTCACTAGATATTTTTCAAGACACTTCTATACAGCTTAAAGTGACATATAAAGGCTTAATTAGGTTAACTAGGCAGGGTAGGGTAATTAGGCAAGTTATTGAATAACGATGGTTTGTTCTGTAGACTATCAAAAAAATATAGCTTAAAGGGGCTAATAATTTTGACCTTAAAATAGTGTTTAAAAAATTTAAAAAACTGCTTTTATTCTTTTCAAAATAAAAGAAATAAGACTTTCTCCAGAAGAAAAAAATATTATTAGACATACTGTGAAAATTTCTTTGCTCTGTTAAACAGGGGGGCTAATAATTCTGACCAAATGTACATAGGATTTTTAAAGGTTGTATTGTACACTCTCAGAAATAAAGGTAAGCGATCTGTCACTGGGGTGGTACCTTTTTAAAATTTTACCTTAAAGGTCCATATTAATACCTCAAGGGTACATATTAGTACCTAAAATGTACAAAAGTGTTCCTCTTTAAATTTGTAGGTACTAATATATACTTTTAAGGTACCAACATGGACCCCTTAAGTACAAATGTTTACCTTTTAAAAAGGTACCACCCCAGTGACAGATCGCGTACCTCTATTTGTGAGAGTGTATGTCCAAACTACCGAACACATTCCAATCCGCTTAAGTCAAAAGCCACTTTATAGTCATATCACACATTAAAGTGAATTTGAAACAAAACCGTGGTATACACAACAGTGTCTGGACTTGCTACACCTCAGACACCAATATTCTAACAATTTATAAAAACAATTAATCACTTTCTGGCTATCTGATAATAGGCATGGATCTACAGTATACTCTCAGAAATAAAGGTACGAGAGTTGTCACTGGGGTGGTACCTTTTCAAAAGATACACATTTGTACTTGAAGGGTCCATATTGGTATCTGAAAAGTATATATTAGTACCTACAAAATTTAAGAGGAACACTTTTGTACTTTTTAATTACTAATATGTACCCTTGAGGTATTAATATGGACCTTTTAGGTACAAATTTGTACCTTTTGAAAAGGTACCACCCCAGGGACAACTCTTGTACCTTTATTTCTGAGAGTAAGTACTGCGATTGTGATTTTTGGTAGTATTACATTGCTTTGTAAATGTTTATTTTTTTATATTTGTTGAGTCTCCCCATACTTTTATATTATTCTATAAAAATTCAAAACATTTATTATTGTCAAAACTGTTGCTTCATTTTGATTAACTGATTGATCGACTGTTGAAACTAATCAATCAATCAGTTTCGATCAATTAAGCGCAATGTAAAGATACATTTTTAATTTGTATGTCTTTACTTTTATTAACTTTGTTTAACCATTTATGTTTACCAACTATTTTATGCTACGTTATTCAAAAAAAACAGAGTATTATTACATAATCTTAATTATATAGAACATAACATTAAAGATGAATTGACATTCCTTCAAAAGACCAGTATTGAAGCACACAGTTCCTTTTTTTTCAGTCTGTGCAGTGTTCAGTCCTTCCCCCTTCAACTCCTGTAAACCCTGCAACCAATGAGCAGCTCTCAGCCTGTGATGTTAGGATTGATGCCAGCAAAGTTTGGTGCCGACAGGGAAAACACGTTAAACGCAGAGTGGAGTCGGGATAGAGGGGTCTGGACGCGCTCTCGACACTGCACTCTTGTGAATGACACTAATCTGCACTGCTGTCTGCATGGGTGAGTTTCAGAGACTCTTAATATCCTCAGGTTACTATGAGCAGACCTTTGAGATGCTCTGAGATTTCCAGCAAGAAACGTCTGATTTGATAACATGCTGTAATTGGGTTAAGAAGTCATTTATTTGAAGCAAAATTGTTTATTGTCCGCGATATTTCCAAGTGCTTTACCTGTATGTTAGGTGTGTAGTTTGGATTTTTAAAATGTTGAAATGTCTTATTTGATGTAGTTATCTACTATTAAGAAATGACATGTGATTTAAAGTGATTTCAACAAGTTTCCTTTATTGTTGTAATATTATTTGTGTTGATATGCATTTCTATGTAAGATTTAGACCACATATGCAATGTGTGTATTTATTTTTAATTATTTCATTTTAACTGCGCCTCCGATGTCACTTAAATTTATAAATGCCAGCGACATGGCATGCTTGGACCCTACTAAAACATCTAATACACACACACACACTCACACACACACTTGTTTGTTTTTGTGAAAAGTGCGTACAATACATAGGTTTCCATTCATTTTATACTGTCTAAACCGTATATTGTGTTGCCCTCATCCCACCCTACCCCTAAACCCAACCATCACAGGAGACAGTGTGCAGCTTTACTCTCTGATTAAACTCATCTTGTAGGATTTATAAGCTTTTTGAGAAATGAGGACGTCACCAATGTCCTCATATTTCACCTCCTCTTTGTAATACCTGTGTCATACCTATGTCATTATACAGATTTGTGTCCTGATATGTCACAAAAACACGTACACACACACACAAAAAAACTATAAATAAATACAATGTGTGTTTATTTACATTCAATTTAAGTTTATTTAATTAAAATTATCTTTATTTTAACATATGTCTATAATGTATGGATTTATTTAAGTAAAATGTAATTTTTGTTCATTAAATTTAATTTATTTAACTTAAATTTAAACATTTGACTTATCCAGCACATTTTTTACACAGCGGATGCACTTCCAGCCGCAACCCATCTCTGGGAAACATCCACACACACTCATTCACACTTATACACTACGGACAATTTAGCCTACCCAATTCACCTGTACCGCATGTCTTTGGACTGTGGGGGAAACCGGAGCACCCGGAGGAAACCCACACGAACACAGGGAGGACATGCAAACTCAACACAGAAACGCCAACTGACCCAGCCAAGGCTTAAACCAGTGACCTTTTTGCCGTGAGGCGACAGCACTACCTACTGCGCCACTGCGTCGCCATGATGTTTAACAAAGCAATGAAATTTTCACAGTATGTCCGATAATATTTTTTCTTCTGGAGAAAGTCTTATTTGTTTTATTTCGGCTAGAATGAAAGCAGTTATTCATTTTTTTAAAGCAATTTTAAGGCCTAGTTAACCTAGTTAAGCTTTTAAATGTCACTTTAAGCTGTATAGAAGTGTCTTGAAAAATATCTAGTCAAATATTATTTACTGTCATCATGGCAAAGAGAAAATAAATCAATTATTAGAGATGAGTTATTAAAACTAACAGAAATTTGGGAAAAAAAATAAAGGGGGGCTAATAATTTTGACTTCAACTGTATATAAATATAATAAAAATGATCTATCAAAGTCATTAAAAGCACTAAAAGAAGAAAAAGAAATGATTGAAAATGAAATTAGATGTCAAATACATAAATAAACAAATGCTTTAAATACATAGTAAATCTGACCAATAGCATTTTGAGGACACAGCAAACGTTTATTTTGATGAAATCATGAAATGTAAGGATATACTCTCAGTCAGCTGTATGAAGTGTTTAATATGGGCTCATTTCCAGTTATTCCACGTTCTCTTGTGTATAATTACAGGTAATCAACGTAAACATGACGTTTATATCTCTTTATCTCTTTGATCCGAACACTGCTTAAATTCCCAGCACGGGAAAAGAATCCCAGTGAATGCATCATGTATATTAAATAATTGAGAATGAAAGAAACATTTTTTAAGACCAACAAACTGACTGTTGCCCTTTATTAAACTGTATTATGAATGGCGAAGTGTATTAAAGGGCACTCGTTATTCAAAAAATCACTTTAATAAGGGGTTTAAACACAGTTGTGTGGCAACAGTGTGTGAAAATAACAAGCTTCTATTGGTACAAATGCATTAATTGTATTTTTTATAATCAAACTTCATCAAACCAGTCTGCTGAAACACTTTGATTGATATTCTCTCTTTATTTGTGTCATCAGTGGGGGGAAAGCCCCGCCCACTAGTGATGATGATCTCTCCCTCATTAGCATAGGACGTTAGTCTTGTTTTTCAATCTGCCCCAATACTAACACATAGTCATTTGAAGCTCCGCTCTCTTTTTTTAGTAGTATAAGATTGGAATATATGAATTTAAAGCGACGGTCATCAAAATGGCACAATTATGATCAAGGCCTAAAAGGGGCAGTTTTTAAAAGAGATATAAAACAACATAAAAAGGACATCAGAGACTTATTTTACATCTTGTAAAATGAGGCATATAGATCCCTTTAAAAAGTATTTCTATTTACATTCTATAATTTGTTAATATTTGTTCTCTTTCGCTTTAGTCATTTTCCCCTATGACTGGTATGATCAAATGTTTTTAATAGGTTTCCTCCCTCCATCTTGTCTCCACCTTCCAGATGTGTAAGATTCAGTGCTTTAAATGGTCATATTCAGGTTGGATACTGTAGTTTTCTGGCTAAATAGTGTTTTGTGATCATAAGGCAGCCTCTTTCATCTCTTATCAGTGTTTATTCAGAACGCTGTAAGTAAATCAATGACCGCACTTCTTCCTCTTGTTATAGACAAATCTAAATCTATAAACAAAGTGTTTGCGCAGCTGGCTGAAATGACATTTAACAAGACAACACACTGTTTTTGTGCTTTTCTGAAAGGATAGAGTGTTTTCATGGTGTTGATTACACTTGTTTCACCTGAGGCAGACACACAGCATACAGGCCGTTTTTAACCCTCGTCTTCAAATATTCATCGTTTCTATTGGTAAAGTTGTGTCAGAGAACAGCAGTGTTGGACACGTTCCTTTAAAAGAGTAATTAGATATAGTTACTTCTCACGAAAAGTAACTCAGTTACATAATTAATACTTACTAAGTACTCATTACTAAGTGCCAAGTAACTAATTACTAGGGAAAGTAACTATTGCGTTACTTTTAAAAAATCTACCTTGTCAAATGACTATGAAAATAAATATAAAACACTGTACACTAATCTACACTATTAATGTTGTAAAGTAGTGCTTATATTTCCAGTTTGCAAAAGCTAGCATTAAACTTGTTGGATTTGCCATCATTCCGACTCCTGGTATTGATGTGCACATCGATACTCGAGTATCAATATATCGATACTCAGAAGCTTTTAATTTGGTATCGATATTTTTTTTAAAGTATCGATATTTTAACTATATTTTAATAATTTCTGCATAACTAAATGTTTTAGCGCTGGGTACAGCAATATTTGTGATAAGAAAGTCATACACTTTATATATATATATATATATATATATATATATATATATATATATATATATATATATATATATATATATATATATATATATATACACAAACATAGTAAACATAGTAAACACAGCAAATAGTAGTAATATATTGTATATAGTATAATAATAATAATTAAATACAAATAAAAATAAATGAATAAAATAAATCAGCTCTCTCTTTCTCTCTCGTTACCATTAGTTGAATAAGAGTAAATACAAGTGTGTGTGTATCTGTGCAGTGTGCATATACATTATGTATGTTTATGCAGTGTGTATATACAATATGGATGTGTGTGCGTGTGTGTATATATCACACACACACTATATATATATATATATATATATATATATATATATATATATATATATATATATATATACATAAAGTGATTTTTTTAATTAACATTATTTAGAAAAATTTGGTTAATATTTTAAATAATAAGTGGTATCGATATCGTAAACATTTTAACAAAAAGTATCGATATCGTATCGAATTAAAAAAATTGTGGTATCGCCCATCCCTAACTCCTGATTGTTGGTTTGTGCAACTGACTGGGTGTGTCAAACACTTGCACTACTCTGCGTCTGATTGGCAAATTATGGAAATCTACTCTAAGCCTATCATCATGTTCTCAGTTACACCCAACGCAATCTCACGGCAATTCGTAACTTTTTGATTTAGTGGCTAATTCGTATGAATTTGTACCATCTAATTCGTACAATTTAGTACGATTTGCTCATCACCCAATGACGGTTGGGTTTAGGGGCGGGGTTAGGTGCCACGCCATCTTTTTAAAATCATACGGAAATGTATGAATTTGTACAAACTAGCCACAAAACTGACAAAACGTAAAATACT
This sequence comes from Danio aesculapii, assembly GCF_903798145.1. Taxonomy (NCBI): domain Eukaryota; kingdom Metazoa; phylum Chordata; class Actinopteri; order Cypriniformes; family Danionidae; genus Danio; species Danio aesculapii. The sequence goes on along the minus strand of NC_079443.1, from coordinate 4,679,886 downwards.
TACATTTTCTTGTGTGATCGGGCTGGTTACACCACATTCATAGACACACTAATCATCATCACTGGTTGGTTGTGTCCCACTCTAGCCCCGAACACACACATCCACCCCAGAGAAAGAGAGGTCCTATGGCTGAGAGATGCTGCTTGCATGAAAACTGATTGAGTGTTTTCAATTATAGTAACGTGCATTTTATTGTCA
>NC_079443.1:4614688-4674688 GCF_903798145.1 Danio aesculapii | reverse complement strand
AACGTGGAATCTGAATGTTTAAAAATGTACCTAAATAAATAAATTCTATAATTATATAACAATAATTATAAAAAGATATACATAAATATATACACTACCTGAAAATTGTCTTGTCTTCGATCCCAGTTGTAAGAGCGACAAATATTAACTCGACTTCTAGTTGATCATTTGGAAAAGTGACAGTGGTTAGGTTTTTTTTATCATCAACAGCCTGAGATATCCAAACATTTGTGCTGCCCACTACATTACAAACCACAGGAGAGGGCAGATTCTTCAGCAGGATAGCGCTCCTTCTCATACTTCAGCCTCCACGTCAAAGCTCCTGAAAGCAAAGAAGGTCAAGATGCTCCCGGATTGGCCAGCCCAGTCACCAGACATGAACATTATTGAGCATGTCTGGGGTACATTATTTCTTTTAAGTGACAAGACTTTTGTCTAAGCAAAGTCAGACCTTACTGTTTTAATTAATTAATTAAAAATCAAGCCATGATCATGTTTTTTTGGCAAGAAAAAGTGTCGCAAGCGTAATGACTATTTCCATTTATTTACAAATAATATGCTGTAATTAAAATGAAAGATCTATGCATTCTTAATGGATCGTTAAGAAGGCACTCTAATAACAATTACGTCAGGCCATTAACACTAATTGTTTAACCAGTGTATAACTGATTTACTTGTGGCGCCATCAGCCAGTCAACTGTTCTCATAGTGACACGGGAATGACCGGTCACACGTCTGCATTACATTACAGCATATAACTATAATACAGTTTAATCAGTACAATAATTCCCTAATTTATTGCGTTATGTGTGTCACAAGCAGATATACATCATAACAGTTACTACATTATTCAAATCTTTTGAGACTCAGATCGAGATGTTTTTGTGAAACACTATCCTGGCCTCACAGACGGCAGATAATATCATTAATGTGTGTTTGCTGAATCAGGTCATTATTGACTGCGAGCCATTCTAAACAACAGCATCAGCTTAACACACACACAGTCACTCACTGGGAGTCAGTGGAATATGTACTGTGTAGTGGTAAACTGATAAAGCTTTGGCAGGTTTCACGTTATCAGTGCTTCGACAGACACCCAGAAACAAAAACATACGCCTGACCGCAGCTGTGCTGATAACATAGCATTATTTCCAAAGAATGGCATGTTTACAGTCACATACAAAAACACCTTACCTTATTTGGAATAATACTGCTGTCATTTGCATGGTAAATATATATATATATTCTGTAGATCCACCATCTAGTGTAGCTCCCGGTCTTTTATGCTGTTAAACAGCAGATACATTTCATGCACGTGAATAATGAATGGCAACCAAATAAATCTGAAGGAATTGTACAACACCTGTTGAATGCTTATAGAGAAAGCAGCCAATGTATTCAATTCAAGTTTATTTGTATAGCACTTTTTACAGTTATTATTGTCTCAAAGCAGCTTTACAAAAGGTGCACATTATTGCATTACAATCGATCTTGCAGATTCGCACTCTATAACATCAGAAAGGTCCGACCCTTCCTATCTGAACATACAGCTCAACTCATTGTTCAAGCTCTTGTTCTCTCCACACTGGATTATTGCAACGCTCTACTAGCCGGGCTTCCAGCTAACTCTATCAAACCTCTTCAGCTGCTTCAGAACGCAGCAGCACGAGTGGTCTTTGATGAACCCAAAAGAGCACATGTCACTCCGCTACTCACCCGTTTGTACTGGCTGCCAGTTACTGCTCGCATCAAATTCAAAGCTCTGATGTTTGCTTACGAAGCGACCTCTGGCTTTGCTCCTTCTTATCTGCTCTCACTTCTGCAGATGTATGTGCCCTCCAGAAACTTGCGTTCTGTGAATGAACGTCGCCTCGTGATTTCATCCCCAAGAGGGAAGAAATCACTTTCCCGAACTCTGGCATTCAATCTGCCCAGTTGGTGGAATGAACTCCCTAACTACATCAGAACAGCTGAGTCACTTGCTGTCTTCAAGAAACGACTAAAAACTCAACTGTTTAGTCTCCACTTTCCTTCCTAATCTTAACTGCCTCTCTGGCTATACCACTAACTGTACTCTTTCAAAAAAAAAAATAAAAATAAAAACTTACATTACTAATGCTTTGCTTCTTAGACTTTACACACCTGAAACTTGTCTATAGCACTTGTTCACTGCTGCTCTTATAGTTGTGTTAATTGCTTCCTTGTCCTCATTTGTAAGTCGCTTTGGATAAAAGCGTCTGCTAAATGACTAAATGTAAATTAAGTTAAAGCTACAATCAGATATAAGTTATTATTAGGCCCACACGGAATCTGTGCGCGCAGAATTCCACAGATTTTCCGCAGATTTTTAGCCCATCATCAATTCTGTTTATTTACTTGAGTAAATGTGTGTAAATCTATATTTATTCAGTTTTTAAATTAATTTCTGAAAATATTATTGACTAATATGAAAATATTCATATGATTTATGTACAATGCAGTTTGTAAAGTGATATTTTCTGTCTTTTAATAGAGATATTATATGAGAAACTTGCTTTGTTTACCAAATAAAGTGAATCTAATTGGATTTGCATTTTCTACATTAAGTAAAAGTTAAAAAGATATTATTTTTTATGTCACATATTACGGTTTTAGTTATGATACTCCCAAAATAATTCCGCAGAATTTTACCAAAATTCTCTGCAGAAATAGCAAAAAATTTCCGCAGATTCTATCTGGCCCTTGTTATTATATATAGACAAAACTAGTTATGTAATATCAATTGTTCCGGGACATGGTTTAAAGTGATACACTGTCTGGTTATTATGCTACAAAAAACCTTGTAATAAACTAAATTTTCTTTTATTTTACAGACTTATTACTCTATATATTATTTTTTATACATTATACTATTTTCCCAGTGCTGAGTTGCGGCTGTATATCTAGTAAGAGCTTGATTAGCTGGTTCAGGTGTGTTTGATTAGGGTTGGAGCTAAACTCTCTAGGACACCGGCCCTCCAGAACCGAATTTGGACACACCTGATTAAAATAATTGTTTCAGAAATACTTTTGAGGTAATTACTGCTAAGAACAAGCCATATGTGCATTCATCATAACGTAACACATCTGTATGCGGTACAAAAATAGGTATTGCTCAACAGTGCAAAGCATGCCTGGAGTGTGCTAACAAACATACAAATGTAGACAGTAGCTGCATCCTAAATCGCATACTTATGCACTATTCTACGCCATTTTCTAGTATAAATAGTGTAAGTAGTGCGTTCACATTGAAAACGCTCAAAATAATAGGTGCACTTTAATTACCCGGATGATGCGCTCATTCAGCCGAAGTGTGGAATGACCTTGCACTCAATGACTGCAGGTTTGCTCACGTAACGGAAGGGGTGGAGCTAACAGGCGCACATGTTGGATAGCTTTAATTAATTTGGATTGTGGAAGCAAAATTCTCCTACGAGAGTGATTATAGCGCCTCCCGATGGTGAATGTCGTTATACTCATGATAGGTATTCAAATGGTTGTTTGGTCATTTATTTAACTAATTTGGCAACCGTCAAACGTCATTAGGCAAACAGGTTCAATTTCCGCTTAGTAAAAAACTATCAGTGTTCCATTTGGGATTACACTACATACATATACTATGCCGTTGAGTGTGTAAGTGCATAAGTATAGTGCATGAGTGCATAGTGTGCCATTTGGGACGCAGCTAGTGAGAGAAAGAGAAGGAAAGCAATTTAACATCCACCTGTATTTGCCAACACTGTGAGGTTGCTGGACTATCCTTTTCATTACATTTATTAATCACCTCCTTGGGAGATCCAGATGAAGGAATAACTACTGAACTTGGCTCTTTCAAACTTTTATCGGCCTCAAATGAAGAGCAAAAAAGAACTTTGTTTGGAGTCTACCAGGATCTTTTGTCTAAAGTCATTCACTGCAAGAGGATAACGTGTTCAGTCCGCTTCCCTGGTTTGGTATGATCTGTAGATATTGGAGGAATTGGCTGTTTTCATTTGGTGTTTGGCCCGTATTTTGTGCGTGCTTGTACAGAATGTGTCAAATTTGTCAGGTTTTAAGATACCAAATAAAACTGCGTTGGTACTTAACCACAACCCCTCAACACGGCATGATTTGCCTTATTCAAACACACCTGATTCAATGGAAGCTTTTCAATAGAAAACTTCATTTTGAAATGTAATATGCAAAACGGCAAAGCAAATGTAACATGGCCATGTATTGCATTTTTAAGATATATGAATTTTGATACTAAGACAATGAATTTTGCTATTTATATGCTTCTATATGATTCAACTTATTAGCTCATTAAGAGAGACTGAAAGATCTGAAATGGTTGTGTGAGACAAAGGAGAAATACAAATTGTACAGTCCAGGGGGAGCCAGAAATGTGGTTGAGAACCACTGCCAAATACCATACAGGGCCCTACATTTTTTATGATAAACTCTTAAGCAGCAAACTTTAAAAGTAAGTCATTTTTAATGTTTTGTTCATAATAATAAATGTTCAGTTTTCTTGTCATGGTTCACTATGCATTAGGGGTGGGCGATATGACCTAAAATTAATATCACGGTATTTTTCATCTTTTGAACGGTGACGGTATAATATCATGGTATTACTTTCAATAGCAAAATAATATACATCTCAAGGAAGAACGGACAAAAGAAAGTCTCACTTCTATCACTCTTTAAAAGTTTTGGTTTGAGTCATTGTAAATGCTCAGTCTCGTTATGAGCTGATCTTCATTTCTCTGTGTTGGTGGAATAAAGCAGGCGAGTCAGCCGCACCAATTTATGAGCAGACAGAGCAGGATTCTCGCGATGACCACCAGCGCAATTCCGCTCTTTGTTATGAGCCGTAGTTTCAGTGTAAACTTAGTAAAGGTGAGTTTCTTTGGCAATGATGTGTGCAGTGTTAGATTTTATATTTAGCGGACATTTGCCGTGAACAAGTGGTGAATGCAACGCATAGAGATTCGGGCACCTTCTCCGAAAACACTCGATTGATCTCAGCTGGCGGATCAACATTTACCTCATGTCATGATCGCTGTCATCTGCGCCATTATTATTATTATAACTTTAGGTGAGGTTTGCAAACCTGTGCACTTTTCACTCTTCAGCCGTTTGCATTTCCTGCAGTAACAAAAGCTCCCTGTTATCTGACAGCAGGAAGCGTTGAGTGACTGACAGCTAATATGAACCAATACAGCAGCAAGGTAGAGCGATTCAGCAAGTTTTTAGAGAAAATCAAATCAGATTGTACTACAACCATTATATTCAGACACACAAATGCTCCCAAATATATTATGAGGGCGCATAGATTAAATTTCGGGCGCTCATGCGACCAAAATGGTTGCAATTTCGAGCCCTGTAGTATAAGGACATGTATTCAGACCACAACTGAACGTTTTAAGAAAATTCAATGCCTTATTATTTAGAATTAGCTATTATTGATGTAAATGCAGCCGTTCAAGGCGCATAATTGATTTATTACGGTATTGACGGTATTAGAAAATCCATGTCGTGGCGCAATGTCACACCGGTGATGACTATGACACCGGTGTACCGCCCACCCCTACTATGCATTAATACCTAACATTTGCAGTGCTCTCTTTGCAATGCTGAGTCTAAAGTGAAAGTAAATATTCATGGGAGATTTTTTTTTTTAATTACAGCAGTCTAAATTATAACATTTCCCTTCTTACTGTTTATTAAATCTTATTTATTAAAATAATGTTTCTATTAGATGTTCTTACAGTTTTTTGATTACATGGCCCTGGGAATTCCTTTTTTTTAAATACTGTAAATGGTAGACTATGCTTTTCATGCTGATGTAGGGTATTTCAAAGTGAAGTTTAGTTATAAACAAGTTTCGAGAGGATCACTAGCGGCTGATGATTGCTAGCGGCTGGATCTGCATTATCCAATTCTCAATGCACCAATCAGACGACTCCTAAGCTACTACAAATACCCTGGGTTACGTACCACCGCTATCTTCGTTTTGAAGAATCCCCCCATCCATCCCTACTCCTCCTTCTTCCTAGATGGGTGACATGGTGGCCCAGTGCTTAGCACTGTTGCCTCACAGCAAGAATGTCTCTGGTTCTAGGCTTTACCAAACCAGCAGACATTTCTGTGCAGAGTTTGCATTTTCTCCCCGTGCTCACGTGGGTTTCCCCCGGGTTTCCCGGTTTCCTCCCACCGTCCAAAAAACATGCAACATAAGTTAATTGACTAATCCAAACCGGCACTATAGACATGCTCCTAGTAAATGGTTATCTCTCAAGAGCAATCACTGGCTGTTCATTGGTTATTACAGCAGGGGAGTTCTCGAGATCTACCTGAGCTCAAAGTCCCCTCTCGCCTTGCAACGGGAGGGAGCCCCGGGCTCGAGGATCTTATGAGCTCAGGGCTCTCTCCCGGGACAGCATGCCAAACAAACTTATAATTAATCATCAGCTAAGTGTGAACTCTTGAAATGGTATTTAAGTGTTACAATTGAGGATTTTATTAGTTTTTGATTAGTTTTTACTAATTTAAGTGAAAGTGACACTGTGGCTAGCACTGTCGCTTCATAGCAAGAAGGTCGCTGGTTTGAGTCCCGGCTGAGTCAGTTGGAATTTCTGTGTGTATGCATGTTCTCCCCATGTCTGCATGGGTTTCCTCCTGGTGCTCCGGTTTCCCCCACAGTCCAAACACATGCGCTATAGGTGAAGTAAATAAACTAAATTGGTCGTATTGTGTGTGTGTGAATGTGAAAGTGTATGGGTGTTTCCTAGTACTGGGCTGTGGCTGAAAGGGCATCCCGCTGCGTAAAACATATGCTGGAATAGTTGGTGGTTCATTTTGGGGCGACCCCTGATAAATAAGGCACTAAACCGAAAGAAAATTAATGAATGAAATTTAAGTGGACTGAACATAAAATAATTAAGTTGTCTTCAAAAAAACGTAAGAATTGTGTTGTTTAAGCTTACTTTAAATAAGTGATTTGAACAATTGCCAAATGTCATCTTTTGAGTGTAAATAGGCAGAAAAAAAATTAGCAGAGATTTTACATTTAGCAATATCCTGAACATAACTTCATTAGAACTGTAACTGTGAATTCATGTTTTTTTTCTTCCTCTGATGCTATTGTTGTATGCACTAAAAATGATGCATGCAACACATTTATGTTCCTGCCTTCTATAACTTTGATAATTTTCTTAAGGTAATATCTTAATATTCACACATGTACAATACAGCTACTCTTTTTTTATATTTAATCATTTTTGGGGGGTTTTCACCTTTATTAGATAGGACAATAGAGAGTATTGACAGGAAAGCAGAGAGAGGGGAAGGATCAGCATAGGACTGCAAGGCGTAATCAAACTCGGGTCTCCGTGAGCACTGGAGTGCATGTGTTGACGCACTAACTAGTACACCACTGGCGCAGACAGAGCTACTCTTTTAAAAGATACCACAATTTAATAGGTTGCGCATCTATGGCCGTATTATTGTGGGTATGTCAGGCTCATCATGACTTGTTGGCCAAATAAGGCAGGTTTGCAAATATTTCTATAATATTGCATGAGCTAAGTGACCTTAGCATATGCATTTCGGACTGCTGAGCGAATCACTGGTACAACCCTTCCTACTCCCCAAGAACTGTACTTATCCAGAGAAGGGCTGCCAAAATCACTCTGGACCCCTCACACCCAGCACACTGCCTCTTTGAACTTTTATCTTCTGGTCGACGCTGCAGAGCACTGCGCACCAGAACAGCCCGACACAGAAACAGTTTCTTCCCTCAGGCAATCCATCTCATGAACACTTGATGATAATAATTGTGGAACCAACATCACTACTTGCTTTTACACACTTTTATACACATATACACTTATTTAACAACACACTTTACATGCCAATTTGCACATAACAGCTGCACATATAACGTTGTATATAGTAATAAACATGTATCTGTATATTTGCACTCACTACTTCTATTTTTTTTAAAATATATTTATTATCTGTTTTTTGTCCTGTCTCTGTAATCCTGTTGCACTGTAGAAGCTCTGTCACGAAAACAAATTCCTCGTATGTGTGAACATACCTGGCAATAAAGCTCTTTCTGATTCTGATTCTGATTTTTTAAAGCAAGTCAGTGGCTAACAAAACAAAATAAGGGTGAAATGTCTGTGCCACTGTCATGGATTGGTCAGGCTCTCACGACCCCCACTCACGAAGATCACCATCACCTGACTTCTAATGAGCACACAGCTGCATCACATTCACGAGCACCAGATAAAAGCACAGCACTCCAGTCGCTCATTGTCCGGGCTCGTCTCGACGAAAGCGGACAACTGAGCGACCACTCAGCGTAGTCATCCTCAGCTAAACAAACGATTTACTTACCTGTTCTCTTTGTATTCCTCCTAGTCTTCCTGGTCCTCCCGAATCGTCCTGTCTTCCAGTCCTTCCAAGTCTGTGTCATCCTCTGTCAGCTGTATCTGGTGTGTGCTGTCCATCCTCGTGTATTCCTGTTACCCAGCCACGGAGGAAAAGACCCCAACATCATTCCTGATCCTCCTGGCTATCCTTCATGTGCTCCTTGTTGTCATTCAATAAACACCCTAACGTTTCCTTACCTCTGTCTCCTGTCCGCTTCATAACAGAAGCCCGGACCCATAACGACGACAACATGAGCACCCTCGATCACTTTCAAGAGCTGGTGGACCAGTTGAAGCGGATTCTACAGCCACCAGCTCCACTTTCCAACGCACCACCAGCACCGAGCACTTCCGCCTCCACAGTTTCTTCTTCGGCCCTTCCTTCCAGTCCCATGGCCCGACCAGCGCCCTACTCAGGCGGAGCGGGGGAGTGCAATGGTTTTCTGTTACAATGTTCCCTCATATTCGAAATGCAACCTTCTCTATATCCCACAGATAAGTCAAAGATCGCCTACATCGTATCACTACTCTCTGGACCTGCACTTAAATGGGCTGAGACGATCTGGAACCAAGCCGGGCCGGTCATGAATTCCATCACTACCTTCACGGAGTATTTCAAAGAGGTGTTTGGACGTTCTGATGGGGAAGTAGCCGCTGGAGAGCAGCTGTATCATCTAAAGCAAGGTACTCTATCTACACAGGAATATGCTCTCCGGTTTCGCACTCTAGCAGCTGCAAGTGGATGGAATGAGAGATCGTTGTTGACCACGTACCGGCTCGGCTTGGAACCCACTCTCCGAATCCAGCTGGCCACATTAGATGATACAATGGGTCTGGAGAGATTCATCCAACATTCTCTCCGATGTTCCGATCGTCTCCGTTCCTATCAACAGGACACCATCACCCCCTCGTCTGCACTCCTCCAATCGCCTGAGTCAACAGCCTCTCCAGAACCAGAACCCATGATAATAGAGTCTGGAAGACTGACATCAGCGGAACGACAGAGGAGGCTGACCCGGGGTCTGTGTCTATACTGCGGTGTCAGTGGACACACCCGTATGGAGTGTCCCCTTCGTCCCATTCGGACTTCAGTGAGTGTATTCAGTACGAATATTGAACAATGTAAACCACTTACTACCACCGTACAAATAACTACTGCCTCTATTTCTCTCCTTGTCACAGCCCTCATCGACTCCGGGTCAGCAGGGAACTTCATCTCCCAATCCCTCTGTCGTCAACTCCACCTCCGTACTGAGGCGTCCTCGCATATATACCAGATACAACCGATAACCCAGTGCACTCGATCTTCGACCCGTATCCATCGACAATGCGAAGACATCCTTCTTCAAGTGGGGCTGTTACATCAAGAGAGGATTCAATTTCTGGTTCTGGAGGGTGCAAATATGGACATCATTCTAGGGCGCCCGTGGCTGGTGAAGCACGATCCCATCATCTCTTGGGGCACAGGAGAGATAAAGAAATGGGGATCTGGATGTACACCTACCTGTTTTCCAAATCTCCCTCTTCAAGGTCGGAACCCCATTTCTTTGTTTGCAACATCGGTCGAGAGCCCTCCTGAGAAGCAGTCTATCCACATTCCTAAGGAGTACAGCTCCTTTCATGATGTCTTCTGCCCCAAGAGAGCTTCCCAGCTACCGCCGCATCGGCCATGGGACTGCGCGATCGACCTAGTTCCAGATGCCCAGTTGCCAAGAGGTAGGATCTACCCGCTCTCGCTTCCAGAGAATCAGGCAATGGAAGATTACATAAGGGAGGCTCTGAGTCAGGGGTACATACGTCACTCAAAATCACCAGCCGCCTCAAGCTTCTTCTTTGTGGCCAAGAAGGACGGAGGGCTGCGTCCATGCATCGACTACAGGGTCCTAAATAACGGTACAGTAAAATACCGATATCCCCTTCCTCTGGTACCAGCCGCTTTGGAACAGCTCCGAGAAGCTAAAGTCTTCACTAAATTGGACCTCCGCAGCGCGTATAATCTGATAAGAATACGTGAGGGGGACCAATGGAAGACAGCATTCGTGACCCCTACTGGCCACTATGAATATGAGGTCATGCCTTACGGTCTGGTCAACGCCCCCTCCGTATTCCAAAACTTCATTCATGAAGTCCTCCGGGAGTTTCTTCACCACTGTGTAATAGTGTACATAGATGACATCCTCATTTACTCCCGGAGTGAGGCCGAACATCGCCAACACGTTGCGGAGGTCCTACACACATTGAGAGAACATCACCTCTACCTCAAAGCGGAGAAATGCTCATTCCACCAGAAGTCGATTCATTTCTTGGGATACATCATTGATCAAACCGGTATACGTATGGATGGGAAGAAAATTGAGGCTGTTCTATCCTGGTCAGAACCCACTTCCATTAAGGAGCTCCAGAGGTTTCTTGGGTTTGCTAACTTTTATAGACGGTTTATCAAGGACTACAGCAGGATTACATCACCTCTCACTAATCTCCTCAAGGGTAAACCCAAAGGACTGGAGTGGACCAAAGAAGCAGCCGCAGCCTTCCGCCTTCTTAAGAAGGAGTTCACAAGGGCCCCACTCCTGACTCATCCTGACCCAAATCTTCCTTTCGTGGTGGAAGTGGACGCATCCACCACCGGCGTCGGGGCAGTATTATCTCAACATCATGATACACCGCCCCGACTGCATCCCTGTGCCTATTTCTCTCGGAAGTTGAGCCCGGCGGAGCAGAATTACAGCATAGGAGACAGGGAGCTGCTAGCAATCAAGCTAGCCTTGGAGGAGTGGCGTCACTGGTTGGAGGGAGCCAAACATCCGTTCCAGGTGATCACAGATCACAAAAACCTCCAATATATCAAAGAGGCCAAGAGACTATGTCCACGTCAAGCCAGATGGTCACTTTTCTTCTCACGTTTTGATTTCTCCATTTCCTATCGTCCAGGACCCAAGAATCTAAGAGCAGACGCTCTCTCTCGTTTACACGAGCATCACGATCATGAAGAACTCCCAACGAAGATTCTTCCCGAACACATCTCCATTTGTCCGATCACCTGGAACGCTCCTCCAGTCGTTGCCACTCCGGAAGCCCCTGCTCCGCCGGGATGCCCTCCTCATCGGCAGTTCATACCACCTGAACACCGGGTAGATCTGATCCACTCCTTACATACCTCGCTAGGCACTGGACATCCAGGGATCAACAATACTCTCTCGCTAGTATCCCAACGATTCTGGTGGCCAAACATGGCAAGGGATGTGAGGCAATATGTTCAGGGCTGTAAGGACTGTGCCCAATCCAAGAGCCCACGTCATCTACCCGCTGGAAAGCTCCATCCCTTGCCGATTCCGAACCGTCCCTGGTCACACCTAGGAGTGGACTTTATCACTGATCTCCCTTCGTCAGAAGGTAATACCTGTATTCTAGTCATAGTAGATAGATTCTCAAAGTTTGTCAAACTAATCCCTCTGAAAGGTCTTCCCACAGCCTTTGAAACAGCCGACAATATCTTTAATCAAGTCTTCAGGTCATTTGGTATTCCAGAAGATATTGTGTCGGACAGAGGTCCACAGTTCATCTCACGTCTATGGAAAGCCTTCTTCAAGCTCCTAGGTGTGGCCGTCAGCCTCTCTTCTGGATATCATCCCCAAACCAACGGGCAGACAGAGAGGAAGATTCAGGAGGTGGGACGGTTCCTGAGGACCTTCTGCAGTGGTCACCAGAGCTCCTGGAGCCAGTATTTGGGCTGGGCAGAATATGCCCAAAATTCACTGCGGCAACCCTCCACCGGACTCACGCCATTCCAGTGCGTCCTGGGCTTCCAACCACCGCTCTTTCCCTGGGATGGCGAACCATCTGATGTCCCCGCAGTGGATCACTGGTTCCGGGAGAGCGAGAGAGTCTGGGACGAGGCTCATCAACATCTGCAGAGGGCAGTCCGTCGAAGCAAGGTAACCGCCGATAGAAGAAGGTCTGAAGAACCCAGATACACACCCGGACAAAAGGTGTGGCTATCCACCCGGGACATACGCATGCGACTGCCCTCTCGCAAGTTAAGTCCCCGATTTGTTGGTCCCTTCACCATCGTGGAACAGGTTAACCCCGTCACCTACAAACTACAATTACCCTCTCACTACCGTATTCACCCTACATTCCACGTATCACTCCTGAAACCCTATCACGATCCTGTTCTTCCCTCCACAGAGCCTGACCACGAATAGGAACCCCCTCCTCCACTGCTCCTAGAAGAAGGAGCCGTCTACGCAGTGAAGGAGATCTTGCGTTCCCGACGTCGTGGTGGCCAGTTGGAGTACCTGGTGGACTGGGAAGGGTACGGCCCCGAAGAAAGGACATGGGTTCCCAGAGCTGATATTCTCGATCCTAGTCTCATGGTGGAGTTTCATGAGAGCCACCCTGAGTTCCCAGCGCCTAGAGGCAGAGGGAGACCACCACGGCGTCGGAGGTGTCGGCCCTCAGGAGCGGGCCCTGGGAGGGGGGTACTGTCATGGATTGGTCAGGCTCTCACGACCCCCACTCACGAAGATCACCATCACCTGACTTCTAATGAGCACACAGCTGCATCACATTCACGAGCACCAGATAAAAGCACAGCACTCCAGTCGCTCATTGTCCGGGCTCGTCTCGACGAAAGCGGACAACTGAGCGACCACTCAGCGTAGTCATCCTCAGCTAAACAAACGATTTACTTACCTGTTCTCTTTGTATTCCTCCTAGTCTTCCTGGTCCTCCCGAATCGTCCTGTCTTCCAGTCCTTCCAAGTCTGTGTCATCCTCTGTCAGCTGTATCTGGTGTGTGCTGTCCATCCTCGTGTATTCCTGTTACCCAGCCACGGAGGAAAAGACCCCAACATCATTCCTGATCCTCCTGGCTATCCTTCATGTGCTCCTTGTTGTCATTCAATAAACACCCTAACGTTTCCTTACCTCTGTCTCCTGTCCGCTTCATAACAGCCACAAGCATCAACAATCAATAAAAATACCATTTTCAAATGGGTTTTCTCCAAATGTTCATGTACATACACTGATAAAAACCATTATAATCTCTATAAGTACATTATGAACCACTCATCGCTCCCGAGGCATGATTGAAAACATGGACATATATGGTGCTTAATTCAGTGTGTGAACATGAAGAATTTAGCATACAGTATGTCATATGAAACTCATTAAAATGCTGAAATTCAACAGGGGATCATAATATTTCAGACATGCAGTGCTTATAGAAGAATCATCATGCCCATTTGAAATAATTAGTTTATTTGTCAGTCAGCCTGAAATCAAATCCCATTCCGAATAACTTTTCCAGCCATTTGAAACGTTTTTGTAGCCTTTTACTAACCTATGCCTTTCTACAACTTTATCCTGGAGGTCTTTTGAAAGAAGTAAAAGTATGATGGGTATGATCATTTTCTATAGCACTGTGTATATATATAAACTACCTGACAAAAGTCTTGTCGACCTATCCAAGTTTTGGGAACAACAAATGATAACTTGATTTCTAGTTGATCATTTAGTGTCAGAAGTGGCTTACATGAAAGGCAAAGGCCTCTATATTATTTTACCAAAATACAACATGATCATGCCGTGATTTTAATTATTTAATTAAGGTGTGACTTTGCTTAGACAAAAGTCTTGTCACTTAACAGAAATAATGTACTGTTTAGAATAGTAAGTCATGCTGCAGTGGAAAAAGAATGAATATTGTGTCCCATGTGCTCCCATGAGCTTGGAGGACTGCATCCATACATCTCTGCAATGACTCAAATCACTGATTAATAAAGTCATCTGGAATGGCAAAGAAAGCGTTCTTGCAGGACTCCCAGAGTTCATCAAGATTCTTTAGATTCATCTTCAATGCCTCCTTCTTCATCTTACCTCAGACATGCTCAATTATGTTCATGTCTGGTAACTGGGCTGGCCAATCCTGGAGCACCTTCTTTGCTTTTCAGGAACTTTGATGTAAAGACTGAAGTATGAGGACCACTATCCTGCTGAAGAATTTGCCCTCTCCTGTGGTTTGTAATGTAATGAGCAGCACAAATGTCTTGATACCTCAGGCTGTTGATGTTGCCATGCACTCTGAAAATCTCTCACATGCCCCCATACTGAATGTAACCTCAAACCATGATTTTTCCTTCACCAAACTTGACTGATTTCTATGAGAATCTTGGATCCATGCGGGTTCCAATAGGTTAATTACGCAAGTTAGGGTAACTAGGCAAGTTATTTTATCATGACGGTTTGTTCCATAGACAATCAAATAAATAATAATAATAAATAAATAATAAAATAATAATAAAAAATAATAGCCAAAATTATTTTATTATAGCCATAATTAAACTAATAAGACTTTCTTCAGAAGAAAAAATATTATGGGACATACTGTGAAAAATTCTTTGCTCTGTTAATCATTGTTATGGAAATATTCTTAGAAAGAAACAAAAATTCAGGTCTAATAATTGTGACTTCAACTGTATAATTGTTATACAAACTGCAAGTAATTCATGTATTTAAAATTTAATCATGGGCTCTTTTCGATGAAAATATATAATATTCATTTGTTCTATTTGTTCAGATTTTCTTACTTTATTTTCTTACAGCTCAAAGGTGACTTAAAACCTGACATAAAACAATGCTTTTTCTTTCTGTCTTTGCAGAATGATGGCCGATGTTCAGTTTGTTACAGGATCTCATGTCTCCAAGACAGCTCTGACTCTGGGACGAGGTTCCCCCAGCAAAGAGCCCCCTGTTTTTACCCTCCCGCCCCGCAATACCCGTGTCTGCCAAGGGGGAACTGCGCGCCTTGAGGGGAAGGTGAGACACATTCTTCATAATCATCCTGATCCAGATCCCCAGTAGTGCAATAAAGCAGACACTGCGTCTGCCAATGAATTTCATTCAACTCTCCCAACAATAATCTATTTTAGACACCACTAACTCTGAAAGCCAAGCGAGCTGCCTTTGCTGTCTACAGCGCATACACAGGCATCAGGCAGTTGTGAAAGAATGGCCTTGTTTTGCTAAGGCTTTACAGAAATATGTCATCCTTCTTTTCGAATGTCAAGCCTTCCTCCCTTGCCTTCAACTGATAGAAGAAGCATATAAAATATTATGTAAGATTAGATGATGAGTTTTTCCTTGAAAGATTCTTATCATGCAAACATCTGTGTTTTATTACGTCCTGTAAGTGTGCAAGGGGTGCGTTTAGACACTTCCTAGCGGCCTCAGACAGACACAGCAGGCAAATATAGCAGAGGTTCCAGTAATATATGTGTCTGTGGAAGCTCAGTGTGTGCTGTCTAAGGCCAGAGAGAGAGGAACATTTTGAGAGAGCCCGAGAGACTGCAGGTTTCAAGTATCTGCGCTAAAGATGTGTCATCTTAAATCTTAGAGAGAGGGGCTTTTACAGTTAAACTGGTTAAAACAAGGACAGTGTGGGTTCAGACCATTGTAAATGCATGATCATGCCTAGCAAGGTATGCAGGGAGCTTCAGGGTAACGCTTTAAGTGAAGGGGTGTTCATAAGACTGTCATGAATGTCAATGAAATTTTATGCATGCGTAATTTGCTCATTTTAATTGCCAAGATGACATGGTTTGTTATGGCAACTTGACATGAACAATTGGTTTTGTCTTGGTCAACTTGATGTTACCAACAAAACTTGTCAAAAATCTGTCATAAACATGATTGCCATGAAGCCATTGTAAATGTGATAAACTAAGCAAGACAATCTGGTGTGGCAACATGATCTCACGGCAATTTTTTAATTTATTGTCTCATTCGTAGGAATTTGTATGATCTCATTCGTACAATTTAGTACAATTTTCTCATCCTCCAATGATGGTAGGGTTTAGGGGTGGGGTTTGGTGCCACACCTCCTATTTAAAATTGTAAATTTTCCTACGACTGAATTCATATGAGTTAGCCACTAAACTGACAAAATGTAAAATAGTTACGATTCCTCGTGAGATCAGAGTGGGTGTGGAGGTATTTTTGTTGCATATACCAGTTTAGAAAAAAGTCCCCGTTTACACTGTCAGGTCTTGATGTTCAATTCCGATTTATTGCCTATATCTGATTTATTTGCCTGTTTGTTTACACGTTGTTTTAATTGTGACCCATGTCTGATTTATGTGTTTACACTTGCCATACAATTTACAACATCGCGCATGCGTAAAGGTGGGTGCATCTGCGCCAAACTAGCCACGATGGAAGAAATTGTCTTACTTTTAGCTCTGTGGAAAATACGCGAAGTTCGCCCAAATTTTAAATGATTTTGAGACGTCGCGCATGCGTAAAGGTGGGTGCATCTGCGCCAAACTAGCCATGATGGAAGAAATTGTCTTACTTTTAGCTCTGTGGAAAATATGCGAAGTTCGCCCAAATTTTAAATCATTTTGAGACATCGCGCATGCGTAAAGGTGGGTGCATCTGCGCCAAACTAGCCACGAAGGAAGAAATTGTCTTACTTTTAGCTCTGTGGAAAATATGCAAAGTTCGGCCAAATTTTAAATGATTTTGAGACGTCGCGCATGCGTAAAGGTGGGTGCATCTGCGCCAAACTAGCCACGATGGAAGAAATTGTCTTACTTTTAGCTATGTGGAAAATATGCGAAGTTCGCCCAAATTTTAAATGATTTTGAGACGTCGCGTATGCGTAAAGGTGGGTGCATCTGCGCCAAACTAGCCACGATGGAAGAAATTGTCTTACTTTTAGCTCTGTGGAAAATATGCGAAGTTCGCTCAAATTTTAAATGATTTTGAGGCGGAGGAGGAGGAAAACGACCGTCATCGCAGCTTGCGCCTATGGTTAATACAGTATATGGTCTCCTCCACTGACTCATCTGACTCTGGGCAAGAAGGCAGGTAACTTCTGCGTCGGCGTCTCCACACACGCTGTTCCTTCTACGTCATTAAACCGCGGAGAAGTACCACATTGTTGCAAGTTTAATGACGTTCAAAATCAAATCACGTGTGCTGTGATGAGTGAAAAGCTTAGGTGCTGGCTCCAGACAGTGCAAAATACAGACAGTGCATAGTGCAAACAGTGTTTTTACTCCCCAAAAAACAGGACAATGTAAAATTGGCAGTGTTGACAGCAATATGTACAATGCATAGGTGTACACATAGCTGTAGGCAGTATTGTTTTAAATGGAATGCCTCGATAAATCCGATCTGCCTGTTTACATGATAGTCGCATTGTCACATATCCAATATATTTACACATATAAAGGAGGCCTGAAACCGATTTCTGAATATCTGGATGCATGCGTTTTTTTTTTCACATTTACATGCTCATAGAACATATTTGTGTCATATATGTGCAAAAAAAATTGGAATAGGGTCACATTCAACTGGCAGTGTAAACAGGGGCTTAAATGTCCCATGAACATATTAAGTTAATGAAGCCTCTGGCATGCATATTAATGATTCCGTGTGCAACATATCAGTGATTGATCAAATTTTAATGACGTGGCTGCTTGTCAGCTCTGGATGACGTAGAAAGTGACCTAAGTGTGGTTTATTTATAAACTAATTTTAAAAGGAGCGCGTGCTTATGATTGAACACAGCTGGTCCAGCATTAGCTAACACACAATCCACCAATGAGTCAATTTCTAATTCTGCGTTCACACCAGACGCAAAAGAAGCATAAAGTGCGAGTGATTTACATGTTAAGTCAATGCAAAGACGTGAATGGACATCCTGCAGCAGGATACGCACAAATGTCTCAGCACAAATGACGCGATACGCACAAATGGCGCGACGCGAATTAAGCATTTTGCACTTAACGCGTGAATCGCTCGAGTTGGAAAATCTGAACTGCAGCAGACATTCGCGCCACATTAACCAATCTGGAGCTTGCTCTTGTGGGGGCTTGATTATGACTGTTGTTGGTGTCCCAGGGGAAAATCCTCCAGCACACACCGACAACAGTTCATCAAACTGGGCTCGGCTCAGTCAGAAGCACTGCTGAAAGCTTCCATCATCCAGGTATAGTTTCTGGAGGAGTTTATGAGCTCACAGAGCTGGGTGCACCTCTGAAAGAATCTAGTGGACTCAGACACTGCTCCAAACGAATCAATGCTGTTTTTCAGCCTTCATAAAGCACATAAACACAGTTATTCTCTCAATAAAATCAATGTTAGCCATTTAGCAACGAAGCTACAGTCACTGGGCAGACAGAAGCCCTACCCATGACGCGAATCCGCGTTTGTTCTGAAGTGAATTTGAACACGCGAATGAAGCGAGTACACTCAAATGTACACTCAAATGTAGCGCGATTTATCCGCACGTTCTGCGTTTGGTGTGAACACAGCATTACTCACCATAAATAACCAAAAATGTATACCTCAGTATCTTCGTTTTGAAGAATTCCCACTTCCACCCTTACTCCTCCCTCCTTTCTAGATAGGGCATCACGGCAGCCCAGTGGTTAGCACTGTTGCCTCAGTGCAAAAATGTCATTGGTTCAAGTCCTTACCAGGCCAGCCGATATTTCTGTGCGAGTTTACATGTTCTCATCGTGCTCGCGTGGGGTTCCCCAGTTTCCTCTCACAGTCCAAAGACCTGCAACATGAAATTTAATTGACCAAATTGGCACTATAGATGATCTCTAGTCAGCAGTATTTTTCCATAGTAATCCATAATTTGCCATTGAAAAGCAGGGGAGTTCTCAAGATCTAACTGAGCTCAAACTCCCCTCTCACCCTTTTATCAGGAGGGAGCCCCGGGCTTGAGGATCTTTTGAGCTTAGGGCTCAGGACAGCAAGCCAAATACGCTTTATTATCAATGATCAGCTAAATGTGAACTCTTGAAAGTAGCTACATGTGAATTATAAGGGCATCCCCATGAGCAATCCATCAGTCTGTTTTGGGTTCTGATTGGCCAGTTTTTCACAGGGGATTTACACTAGCGTAATTTACTTGAGAATGAGGAAACAATTATGTTTGAGGCTCATGGTATGGCCATTTCCATATACTGATCTCTTATTATTCAACAGTTTAGGTCAGGGGTGTCAAACTCGGAAGTTTAGTACCAACCCTGCTTCAACACACTTAAGCTGCGGTCACACTTGACTTTTCTTCCCATAGACTTCCATTCATATGCACGCGAATGCGTCAGACCGGAAACGCGGGGTCATGCATCAAGTTTCGCGTGTTGCTGCGGTGCAAAGTTCAAGCTTGGTGAACTCTGACCTGCGAAATCGCATCACTTGAGGATCAAAACACGACCTCCCTGGACAGAAATTTAAAACATGGAGCAATCGCTCACTTTTTTAAATGTCTAATCATCTTGTTTAATCCCGCCCCTTTTCGCAGCACCGTACGACAGAATTTCGCACACACAAAGCCTGGTGTGACCGTAGCTTCACCTGTAGGTTTCAAACAAGCCTGAAGGATTCAATTTGTTTGATCAGGTGTAATTAATTAGGGTTGGAACTAAACGGTGCAGGGCTTCGTCCCTCCAGGAACTGAGTTTGACATCTGTGGTCTAGGTATACACAGATTTTCTTTAAAAAAATAAATGACACTAAGCTTTTTCCCAAATAAACACTCGTGTCGCACAGCTGAATGCAGCACTTGCAGGTAAACTCACCGTGGTTTATCATAAGCCTTTTAAAGATCATTTTTTCCATAGTTGGCAGTACGAAGGAACAGAAACTTTGTCTAATTAACAAACAGCAGCTAAATGTGTCTAGACAAAGCATTTAAAGGCTTTTATTTTCATGAACAGCATGGAAATAAGTGTGTCATCTACATCTGAATGTTCTGATTGGTCAGAGTAGACGTCTCATGTCGGTGTGTTCTGAACTTGTATGTGCTTATACTGACAATCTTCCACACTGTAAGTTCAGTAGTTCAGTTCAGTGGGAGGTTAAAACCCTCAAGAGTGACCTATAGGGTCCCTAGCATGGTTTAGAATCATAAGTCATTGCAAAGCTTACGAATATTTGAGTGGAGGCATCATGAGGCCTAGACACATGGGTAAAGACCACTCCCACTTGTAATTTAGAGAAATTTATTGACATGCAGAATACCAGACATTCCACTTCAGGTCACACAGTCCTAAGTTTCAAAAAAATGTTGTTCTACCCGCAGTGCTTCCATATGGCACAAGTGTTTTAAACAAGTATAATTCACCATTGCTCCGCAAGCATGAAGTGTTCTAGCAGAGACAGGAAAGCCCTGAGCACAGGTACAGCTGCTGGATTGGAGCGAGTTTGTTACAGCCGTCAGTGGAAAGTCTGACAGGGTCTCCTCTATCTTCATATGTTAGCACTTTGGCTGAATTCACATATTCTGAACACAGACAGTGTGTGTTTTAGCTATTAGCAGACATACACAGGCAGAAAACACTACAGCTGCATCTAAAATCGCATACTTTGCTACTATATAAATAATAATATAATAATATAATATGTCAAAACCAATGATATCTCACGACATTTCGTAACTTTTTGATTTAGTCCCTAACTCATATGAATTTGTACGATCGCAATCGTACAATTTAGTATTATTTGCTTATCCCCCAATGAAGGTTGAGTTTAGGGGTGGGGTTTTGGGGTGGGGTTTTGCTCCACGACGACTAAAAAAAAATACATTTTCATACCACTGAACTTGTACGAATTCCTATGAATTAGCCACTGAACTGACAAAACGTAAAATAGTTACGTTTCCTCATAAGATCAGGCTGCAAAAACAGTATGCGAGCCAAGTAGGATGTTCAAATTCATAGTATTCGAAAGCTGTAGGTGAGAATTACCCGGATGACGGACTACTTCTTGCGAGATTCTGTAGTGTACATCCAATGAATGCTACGCTATCCCATGATGCCATGTGAGAATTCATGGGAGTGAAGTGACGCAACTAATGCAGGTAGGTCATGTGATAATGACAAATGGCAGATGTAGTACACCAGAGTTCCATTCATGCTATATAGAACAGTGGTTCTATATAGTTCAATTCAATTTACCTTTATTTGTATAGCGCTTTTACAATGTAGATTGTGTTAAAGTAGCTTCACGTGAAAGATCATAGTAAACTGACACAGTGTCAGTTCTGATTTCAGTGTTTAAGTTCAGTTCAGTTTAGCTCAGTTTAGTGTGGTTTAATAATCACTACTAAAAGTCCAAATACTGAAGAGCAGATCCATCGATGCGCAGCTCTACAGATCCTGAACCATGCAAGCCAGTGGCGACAGCGGCAAGGAAAAAACTTCACCAATTGGTGAAAGTAAAGAATTAAAAGACCTCGAGAGAAACCAGGCTCAGTTGGGCATGACCATTTCTCCTCTGGCTAAACGTCTTGTGCAGAGCTGCAGTCAAGGCACTGGAGGCTGGAAGCTGGACCTCAGCGAAGACTCATATGTCCCTGGAGTGTCACAGGAATCTCATGCTCTCCACTCCTCCATGAGCATCACAGTAGCTGCTCAGGATATAGTGGTCGATCTTTATCACTCTACCAGTAGATCCTGAGAATGAAAGAAGAATAAGTGCAAGAGCTGCATAGTGATCTTTTTTATCTTGATTTAATTGCTGTTTTCAAACATCGGTGTAATACTCTTCATAAGACATTCTGCTTTCACGTGAGGAGCATAGACTGTAAAAGTTATGGACGTAGTGTCCGTGACGTCACCCATAGGTTTCTGAAGAACCCAAAAGAAGCTACCAGTAGGCGTGACCAACCGTCGCCATTTTGTTTGTACGTCATCGCATGAATGGAGGGATACCAACGGAGGGCGGAGTGTAAGCGGAGCTATAGATGGCGGGGAGATGCTTAGACGGGATTTCCTATGGGAAAGACACTTAATACTTCATTACCTGTGACTCGTTTGTGTTTTGACCACATGTGCTTGGTTGTATACTATATAAATAAAGTGTTTATGTAACGGAGGCCAGCTAGTAAGTGCTGTGCAGGTAAACCTCACTCCTCTGACCTCTAAAGGTGCTCTAGTGACAAATGCTAGACCATGGTGTTTAGCCTCCTCGTAGGGCAACCGACTCCCATGCGGAAGGTTGCTGGTTCGATCCCAGCTCGAAGCAGGTTGGGTGGTGTAGGACAGGGGTGCTTACATTGGTGCTGTGACCTGGATGGGAGTGAGTGCTTGCTACACACAAACAACTTGGCTGTACGGTAGCATCGCAACAAACCCTGTGGATCATGGAAACAAACTCAAACGACCCTTCATGAACAGCTAAATACTGCGTGCCGTACACTGTCTCACAGCTTGGCAGGTATGGAAAGCTTATGCAATCATTAATAATAAAGAAGCAGGCTCTTCTCATAGGATAAGAAAACTCATCTATGAGTAATAATGAGAAACCGACACGTCATCTCTGGACAGGCAGAAAAAAAATTATCCAGTTTTCCTCAATTAAAGCTGACCCTCACATTCACACACACTCATTTACCGGTAACACGTATCTTTGGGCTGTGGGGAAAACCGGTGCACCCGGAGGAAACCCATGCAAACACGAGGAGAACATGCAAAATCGACAACTAGCCAGGACTTGAACCAGCGGCCTTCTTGCTGTGAGGCGACAGTTCTAACCACTGAGCCACCATGCTGCTTTCTTTTTTCTCATATTTGCAATCAAAAGAGCAATAATTAATGCTAATTGTGCTATATTATTTCTGTTCCTAAAATCATTTTTGCACCTTACTTTCGATAAACATGTTTTTTACATTCTTTATCCTTTATTAAAATCATTTTGTGAAGTTTCACAAGCTAATTTCGAGAGGAGGATTGACTGCATCTGGTCACCCATCTACAATCATTAGCCAATCAGATTAATCCAAACTCACTATAAGTAGCCTAGCTAGAACTACTTCCTTATCTTTGTTTTTTCCGAAGAAACCCCCCATCCACCCCTTCTCCTCCTTTCCTCCTTTACCACAGGGAGCTCTCGAGAACCATCTGATCTCGTACTCCCCTTACATGCTCTACTGACCAGGCGGGAGCCCTGGGCTCAACTATCTCCGAGCTCAGGGTTCTCTCCAGGGACAGCATGCCAAACCTGCTAACAGTTGTCAAACAATATCTAAGTGTGAACTCTTGAAACAATGTTTGACTTGAGGTTATGAGTTTTCAGTGTGCTGTGGTCTGCTCTAGTCATTCTTTGAGACAGCAATAGAAGAACAAACAGGGATTAAAATACCTTTGTCTTGTGACTGCTAGTTTCCTGTTGTACTCTTGTTTTCTTTCAGGCTACTGAAGGGTGAAGGCAAGCATCAGACGTTACACTGAGGCATGAGGGATTCATTGCAGTTTTTTAGGAAAGCTTTTTTTTTTAAATAAGCTAACTTCAAGGGATAGTTCACCCAAAAACGAAAGCTTACTCACCCTAAAGGGCTTTCATGAGTTTTTATACTCTTGATCAAAAATAGAAACCTGTAATTCTTTACTTATATAGTAGTAAAATCTGGTTTTCTAAAGATCTTCTTTTGTGTTCAACAGAAGAATAATGTCATTGAAAAAAATCATAGTTCTACCAAAACTTAAAGAGATAGGTCACCCAAAAATGTAAACGGTCATCATTTTTACTTGTTACAAACCTTTATGAGTTTCTTAAAATTAATAAATGTTACATGTTTAGATTATTAAAGGGATGAGACGTAACATTAAGTAAGTTCTGCTGGTGCTCGGTGAAAATAAAAGAACCACAAACAGTTTCGTGCAACAAAAATAACAATTTATTAAACGATAAATATAATTAGGGCGGCACGGTGGCTCAGTGGTTAGCACTGTCGCCTCACAGCAAGACGGTTGCTGGTTCGAGTCGAGCAAATGGAGTTTGCATGTTCTCCCTGTGTTTGTGTGGATTTCCTCTGGGTGCTCCGTTTTCCCCCACAGTCCAAAGACATGTGGTATAGGTGAATTGGGTAAGCAATATTGTCCATAGTGTATGTGTGTAAACGAGTGTATGCAATTATTCCCAATTATGGGTTGGAGCTGGAATGGCATCCACTGCGTAAAACATATGTTGGATAAGCTGGCGGTTTATTACGCTGTGGTGATCCCTGATGATTATGACTGAGCCAAATGAAAATTAATGAATGAATATCCCTTCGAGTTGCTGGTGATGTTTGTCTTTGTGCCTCTACATATGTGTGTTTGTGCAGTCAGTGCCATAGACTGCCCGCAAGCTGTTTATGGACTTATGTGAGGCACTTGCCAAGAGCGCATGCTAGAATCAGTTTTTAATCAACGTCATTGTGGCAGGTCTTGGACAGGATAAACTGCAGTCCAGCGTCTGACTCTGTGAGACAAGGTCACAGTGTGAGTTCACAATGTAGCATTTTCTCTGACGCTCTCATGAGAAGCAGATACATTTCTGAGCACGCAGTGCATCTCAACTTTTACACTCCTCTACAGTATATATCTTGCCAAAAGTGGGAAAGTGCTCAAAGCAGACAGCAAAAACTTTTAATACATATGGAATATTTTGTGAATCATATATTATAAATGACATTATCAAACATGGATGCTTTTACTCAGATGGGTTGGATTGGAGATTTGAGTGAAAATAACACGGTTAATTTTTGGTTGTAAAAATGTTCCCCTAACGTTCCCATTTAAGTTATATTTTTGCAATAATGTTCAAAACGTCCAGTTTTTCGACAATACATTAGTGAGTTTTTTATTATAATGATGTCATTAAAAAAGTTTTTACAACTTTTTAGCCTCATGTTAAATTAATGTTCTCTGAACGTTATTTAAAACATCATAACATTTACATTATAACAACGTTCTAAGAACGTTCTCAGTGAGACGACTCAAATTTTTCTTAACAGGTTGTTGAATGTTATGTTACAGTCCATTCACACTGAAGGCAGCGACAACGCTGTCTGCCTTCAGCTCCGGTGGCGAGAGCATCAAAATTTACTTCATTGATGTGTGGTTTATTTATAAACTAATTTCGAGAGGATCACGTGCTTATGATTAACACGGCTGCTCCTCATTAGCTCCGTAATCTGACCCATTAGATGATTACGGAAGCATTATAAATAACCAGAGTTCTTGAAGCTTCCCCCCCTTCCACCCCTACTTCCTCCCCCTTTTGTGTGGCTAGCACTGTTGCCTCACAGCAAGAACACCGCTGGTCCAACCTCCTATCGGGCTGGTTGGTGTTTCTGTGCGGAGTTTACATGTTGTCCCCGTGTTCGCGTGGGTTTCCTCCGGGTCCCCCGGTTTCCTCCCACCGTCCAAAAACATAAACAATAGCCAATCGACTAAACCAAATGATCACCGAAAACAACACTAGTTTACACTTCTCACGCGGCGACAAGCAGGGGAGTCCTCGAGACCTACCTGAGCTCGAACTCCGCTCTCGCCCTTCTAACGGGAGGGAGCTCCGGGCTCGAGGATATTACGAGCTCAGGGCTCTCTCCCGGGACAGCATGCCAAATACGCTTTATTGATTATCATTGATGATATTAAGTGTGAACTCTTGAACTTGTATTTAAAGGGGCCATTGCAGCAGATCAGTTACACTCCTGCATAAAACATGCTTTCTAGCGTGAAAATGTTGCGCATTTCTTTATCAAATTCATTTAACAATGGAAGATCAAGTTGCATGTGGTGTGGCTTTGCTCCACTTAATTATCCAATATGTCCATATGTCTGAAATATCCTGAAGCAGCAATACTGTTTTGTACTGTCGCGTGAGATTCACGATTTTTTAAAGATATATATATATTTTAAAGATATTTATATATATATATAAAACATTAATGCACATCAGTAACTCGCCAGTAACTTATTTAATGTATGTTCCTGTAAGATAACATTGTAAATAATTGAAAATCCGTCGACCGCAATAATCAAACCCCTGGCAACAACTTTGGTCGGAACCAAAGTTCACAGGTCTGTGTTCTCTGAACTCCTCTCAAGTTGTGGACTTTTCATTCTGATTGCTTGCCGCCAAACCGCATCATAGCTCGTTACCATAAAGTTAACTTGATTTCAACTGTCTTCGACGCCCACACCGGCGAAGACATGCCACGCTGCTCCTTGCCGCTTATTTCCGCCGGCTCTCATTGACAATAAATGACTTCCAGCTACTTTGACGCTCTCGCAGCTTTCGGTGTGAACATACGGTTAGTTGCTAAGTTGTTTTTATTGGCTTTATTTAGGCTGGTTTATACTTCAATGTTCACTACGTTACTTTAACGGAAGTGCAAAACATAAATCCTGTGAACCAAACAATCTAACAAGAGATGTTTTTCTAAAAACAAACTGTTATTTTGGTTATATTTAGCTAGGATGAACATAGCTAGACAGGTTAAGAACATCTAGCAAACCATTATAATTGTTTAAGGGTAGAAATTATGTTAGTATAGGAAACAATCACAGTATCAATGTTTATTTCTATAGCACTTTTACAATGCAGATTGTGTCAAAGCAGCTGAACACCGAAATTCTGGTAAACTGAAACTGTCAGTCAAGTTTTCAGAGTTGAAGGTCAGTTTAGTTCAGTTCAGTGTGGTTTAATTTTTCTCTGCTAATCCATCGATGCACAGCTCCACAAGTCCCAAAAACAAGCAAGCCAGTGGCAACAGAGAAGCAGGAAAAACTTCACCAATTGACAAAAGTGAAGGAAAAAACCTAGAGAGAAACCAGGTTCAGTAGGGCCAATCATTTCTCCTCTGGCCACTGAATGTCCATCATGGAGAAGCTGCAGGTGTGTGTAGGTCACCAGCAGGTGTTAAGGCTGGCTCACGGGATCAATGCAGAGACTCATCTGTCACTGGGGTCTTTCAAGAATCAGTCTCATGCTCTCCACCCCTCTATGACCACCACAGCATCTGCTCAGGATTATGGAGACCTCGATATAAGAAAAAACAGACTAACATAAGCGTAGATGCCGTTCAAATGATAATGTCTCTTGGGAAGTGTTACTGGCTTCGGTTGTATCTACACTCAAAAAAAGATTTCATGCTGCTTGTTCAAACTACTCATTTAAAATGAACTGAATCCAAACAATTCTTGAGTTTTTTAGGCGACAACTTAATTGTTTTATGTTCAATCCAGTTAAATTTGTAAAAACAATTAAGCTAACTTAATCGATTTGTGTTGAGACAACATGAAGGAATTGTGTGGCACATTTTTACAGTGTATTATGCACTTTTAAAAACTTTGTAAATTTATTACTCGAAAAATATTAGTTCTGCTATTGTTTATCAATTATTAGTGTACGAATTAGTGTACAACCTAATGATCCATGACCTAGGAAGCAATATAAAACTGATTAAGATCCACCCGATCTCTCTACATCTTCACCTTGAGCTCCTCTTTCATTGGCTCCGTCCATAATCCCTGTTTTATACAGCCAGACCTCCACCTGTCTATAGTCTGGGTTCCCATCCAGCCTCACCCCTCCTCATGAGAACATGCTTTCCCGGAACTACTCTCGCAGTTATTGATCTTTATTGTGTCATTCTCTTGATGATAAGGTCTAGCTTCCCTAGTTTTGTTGGATGACAATTATTTGCAGCTGTCTCTAATTATATTTGAGGTTTTATTCCTTTCTAAGTTTTCTAAGTACTGAGTTGGACCCGCTTTTGCTTTCAGAATTGCCTTAATCTTTCGTGGCATAGATTCAACAAGGTACTTGAAATATTCCTCACAGATTTTGATCCATATTGACATGATAGCATTACATAGTTGCTGCAGATTTGTCGCCTGCACATCCATGATGCGAATCTCCCATTCCACCACATCCCAAATGTGCTCTATAGGATTGAGACCTGGTGACTGTGGAGGCCATTTCAGTACAGTGAACTCATTGTCATGCTCAAGAAATCAGTCTGAGATGATTTCTGCTTTATTAAATGGAGCGTTATCCTGCTGGAAATAGCCATCAGAAGATGGGTACACTGTGGTCATAAAGGGATGGACATGGTCAGCAACAATACTCAGGTAGGCTGTGGCATTGACACACTGCTCAATTGGTACTAATGGGCCCAAAGTGTGCCAAGAAAATATCCCCCACATCATTACACCACCACCACCAGCCTGAACCATCGATACAAGGCAGGATGGATCCATGCTTTCATGTTGTTGACAGCAAATTCTGACTCTACCATCCGAATGTTGCAGCAGAAATCGAGACTCATCAGACCAGGCAACATTTTTCTAATCTTCTATTGTCCAATTTTGGTGAGCCTGTACGAATTGTAGCCTTGGTTTCCTGTTGTTGGCTGACAAGAATAGCACCCGGTGTGGTCTTCTGCTGCTGTAGCCCATCCACCTCAAGGTTGGACGTGTTGTGCGTTCAGAGATGCTCTTCTCTCAGCTATAACGAGTGGTTATTTGAGTTCCTGTTGCCTTTCTTTCAGCTCGAACCAGTCTGGCCATTCTCTTCTGACCTCTGCCATCACCAAGGCATTTGCGCCCACAGAATTCCCACTCACTGAAAATGTTTTCTTTTTCTGACCATTCTCTGTAAACCCTAGAGATGGTTGTGCAGGAAAATCCCAGTAGATCAGCAGTTTCTGAAATAGATGAATTAAGATGTGATATCAGTGTATTTTTGTAGTATATTTTATTGCACAGTACTTGCATTGTTAACTGTATGAAGAGTGGAAAATTCTTATATGCATACAGTAAATCATTCTTTATATTTTCTATACACATTGACTCTTAAAATTTCAATCGTTCCTGTAGAAGCAAAAATGTTGTGTTAGGAATGGCTTGCTGGTCCTCAGCATGGGGAAAGGAAGTGCCTGTGGATCAGCTCAGTTTTGCTTGAATGAATGGAATTCATGTAAGCTTATGCGTTTTAGCAGCATTTTTCAACTTTCAGAAATTATGTGCTTGCAAGGGCATTCATTTCCTTATGTTACACACACAATAAGAGTTTAATACTAGGGTTATTGGTTTATCATTAACTTGTTTGACCAATAATAACAGTAATGTTACACCCACACACACACACACATGCCACATTCTTTCTCTGTTTGTTAGAGGCAGTCAGACATTGACTTTATGAAAAATTGGACACAACAAGAACTTATTGGATTCAGATGTAGTAGACTTTTACTTCCACATATTCACTGCTCACTTTTCCTCTTTCTCTTCGTCTGTTTTGTCTTTCTCTCAGTTTAACATTTCTCTGTCAACTTTATTTTGATCATCACATCAGTCTTGTATGTGTACACAAAATTCATGAACATGAAATAGCTAAATCTGGTGCCATTTACACTAATGTATTTTG
Source organism: Danio aesculapii (assembly GCF_903798145.1). Taxonomy (NCBI): domain Eukaryota; kingdom Metazoa; phylum Chordata; class Actinopteri; order Cypriniformes; family Danionidae; genus Danio; species Danio aesculapii. The sequence continues at coordinate 4,645,026 of NC_079443.1, read as the reverse complement.
TAAAACACAGGTTTTATTATGGTTACATCTGGCATCCACAATACTCCAAACACATGAAAAAGGAGCTTTTAAAAAAGGCTAAAGACTCCTTTTTAATTTAGAAATGCTGGTGTTGCATTTCAGTTTATTTCCCTCATGCCCCACTACGCAGCTCATTTTGTATGTTTCTCTTTTTGCTTCAAATGTTTGTTAAAATTTGACAATCAAAACCAAAAAAAGGACTGAACTGACATCATTCCGAACAAAATCCAGCCAAAACAAAGTTCTTTTTGAGTTTGTTTTGGCAGGTCACCAAAGCAAACTTTTTGGGAGAGTTTGTTTTGGTCCTGAATTTCTTCGAGCTAACATTGGTCTACAATGATTGCACAATCAGTAGGCATATTCTAGAACTTCACACCAGAACGGGTACTGATGTATTCACACCTGTATGGTGCAAATTACTTTAAAGTCACTTTTCAAAATCCCTCCTCCCCCAGGAGCATTGAGGTGCATGACTAAGGCCCTGTCCACATGAACAGAGATATTTTAAAAACTACACTTTTTTTTATGCGGTTTCAGTTTGTCCACACAAAAATAGAGTATTGGGTGACTGAACCTTTAAGAAAACTCCAACACAATCTCACGACAATTCGTAACTTTTTGATTTGGTGGCTTATTCATATGAATTACTATCTAATTCGTACGATTTAGTACGATTTGGTCATCCTCTAATGACGGTTGGATTTAGGGGTGGTGTTAGGTGCCACGCCTCCTTTTTAAAAATCGCACAATTTCGTATGACTAAACTCTTGCGAATTCGTACGAATTAGCCACTAAACTGACAAAACAGGAAGTACTTACGTTTTCTCATGAGATCAGGCTGAAAACTCTGGTCAGGGTGAAGTCTTTCAAGACATCAGTGTGCGCACAGTTTGTTCCTTTCTAATTAGCCAATATGGCTGGGTTCACACCAAACACGTAAGACAGGAATGAGGAAAATTTCACACGATAATGGCAAACATCTTGCATATTGCACATTGTTCGACTGCGGGACGGTAATGCACCTCTGTTCTCATGTTTGCATTGACTTGTATGCAATTTATTAGTGACATATACCTGATTAATACAGCATTAAAGTGTCATTATCTGCACTTGTTAGGTTGACATGCCCTTAACGTGCATCACAGTGCATTTTTGCGTTTTCATGTGGATGGGCATTTTTTCAAACAAAACCAGGGGAAATTCTGTTTTAAACAACCCAGGCTCATTCTGAAAACGTACCCCTATATACATTTCTAGAGAGCGCCAAATATGTCCCAGGAGGTCCGCTTTTTTGCTGTTTTTGTTTTCGCAAATTCACCAGAGGCTGCTGTGTACGCTTTTTGAGATCTCAAATTTCTCTTCCAAGGGCCATTTGCACCTACTCTTCTCATGTAAATCCACCAGAGGCCACTGTCGACTGACTGATATACTGACTGATTGACTAACCAACCGATACCCCATCCACTCACTTCCCTTAACCCAACCAATAGTGTTTTCAAATGCACCAATTGACCAGCACCCACTCACTTCTCTAAACCCAGCTGACAGTGTTTTGAAAAGCAATCCAGAAAGGAAAAGCCCCCTGATTTTTACAATGTTTTCAGATTTTACCACATTCTCTTTTGAATGCTTGAATTTGCTTATTTGTTTGTTTCATTTTTGGCTTTTGTTTTTGTTTTACCTGCTTTCTGGAACTGTTCTTCGTCGGTCAACTCCTCTCTGCATATCAAGTCCATTAACGTATGTGGCGAACTACTGGGCAAGCTGGTAACTGTGAGGCGACAGTGCTAACCACTCAGTCACCGTGCCACCATGATAAGTTTAATATATGTTATATTCAATATAATAAAAAATTAGGAAAGGTAGTCGGTGCTAATAGGCAAGTGGTTAAATGCACCGATATATATCACAATATATATCTCTCGGACCTGAGATTCCTGGGTCGAGGTCCTTTGCCGATCCATCCCTCCTGCCTCTGCTCCCTATTCATTCATGTTTTCCTTTCTGCTGACTTTTAAAATTAAAGGTGAAAATAAAATAGTTACAGGGTGGCTGAGATAGCTGAAGCTTATGCGTTTATTACTTTCACATAAGCACTCCTATCTTTCTCTCTCTTGGTCGGAGAAGATCCTCTTTTTTCACCGGGTCTTATAAGTAGCTGTGTGCTTTATATTTAGGAAAGCCCCATTTAAATGTTTAATGTGATAATGTAGACATTTAACTGCAATTACCCGTTTATGGTATGCTCCAAAAAAGGGGGCGGAGTCTAGCCTTTAAGAGGAGATGGCAGACTCGGAAACGGGGTCAGTTTACCTGGCTAGCGAGCGTGTTGTGGCAGAACCGTAAGCAATCCCTCCCTGTTATCTAGTGTCTGTGTGACGTAGATAAGTTTCTCTCAAATATATTGTAGATATATTGTTTTGTGTTGTATATATCGTATTTTGTTTTATTTATTTGAGTTGTTACTTTGCTTTTTTGTTGTACATACCTTTTTGGGAAATAGGTCACTGTACATTTATCTTCACTGGACTGTTTTACGTTATCCTTGTAATTAAACCATCCTTTTTTACACTTCCGGAACGAGGCCATCAATTTTTGAGAACTTGTGGGTCACGGGCCATCGCATTATGTTTATCCATGTTATAAACTTTAAGATTGAGGCTTCTGAAACATGAATATCTAAAGGTGCGATAGTTAAATGACAATTGTTTTTAGTTGCCACATTTTTTAGAATTTTGTGCAACTTGCGACTTTGCAGATCTTATACATCTTGTTGTAAGTTGATATTTTTGCTTGGATCTGTGCTCCTTTCTACACTGGATTGATAAATGAGACCCACTATCAGTACGTTTACATGGACACCAATAAGTGAAGTTTAATATCTTAAACTAATTTCGAGAGGAGTACGTGCTCATGATTAACCCAGCTGGCTTATATTAGCTAATCACAACCCTCCAATCAAAGCATCATAAGTTCCTATATATATATCCTCTTTTCTCTTTGCAACTATCTTCGTCTTGAAGAAACCCCCCGCCTTCCCCTCCTTCCACCTTTATCCAGTATAGGTGGCCAGCAGGGATTCCATCGGCTCTAGCTCCTTGCCATAGCATCCGGCATTTCGGGGTGGAGCCGGCACGCGTCCACAGGGGTTTTCCCGGGATCCCCCGGTTTTTCCTCAGAGCCAAATAGGCTCTCAAGTCTGTTCTACTAGACATCTCGCTCTAAGGGAGTTCATCTTGGCCTTAGCTGCGGGGGAGCCTTGAGATCGCCCTGAGCTCAATCTCCCCTCGCCCCGCAAAGGGAGGGAACCCTGAACTCGAGGATCCCTTGAGGTCAGGGCTCTCTCTCCCGGGACAGCATGCCAAACAAGCTTCGTAAGTCATGAGCTAAGTGTGAACTCTTGAATTAGATTTTAATGAGATTAAGACAATACTCTGATAAAGAATCTACCATGTAAACTGCGATTTTTGATTAATTTAATCAGATTAAGGTCATAATCGAACTAAAGAGAAATCGAATTAAGACATGTGGAGTATGCAGATTTTAGTCGCATTATTGAAGTGCAGCACAGACATGTAAACACCTTAATCGAACTATTACCATCATGTAGGACTTTTCACCGTGTTTTGCGTCAGAATAGTACATTCACACACACCGCTGTTTGACTATGCTTTGTACCTACCGAGTCAGTGAAGACCACAGACACCTGCATTGGGAAATGCCAAGGTTTTTTTTTTTCTTCCATTCAGCATGCAGTATGAACTTCCATTAAAAAAAACACTCTTCCAACAGTTCTAGTTGCATCCAATAACTCCTTTTAATGGGGGGCATGCATGAAATGTTCCTGAATAAAACCGAACTGCAATTTGGAGGCCATTTCGGTCAACAATTTAAAAATGAAACACTCAAATTTGCATGAAACTCCGGAGGAAATGCGGATTGCGTTGTGACTCAATGACGTTAGTCGAATAATGTGTTATAACATGTAAAACGGGATCATGAAATCCCTTAATTAAGGCCTCATGTAAAGGCCTTAATCTTATTAATGTCTTAATTAAATTAGGGTAAATACTTCGATTACTGATGTCCATGTAAATGTAGTCTTCTTGCTGATGTTAGTGTAGCGTTTAGGAATTTGTGCTGCACAGACAATTAGCACCAGGAATGTAATTCTTATTATTAACTAAATAAGGTAGTTTTATGCATAGAAGATAATTAATTATTAAAGCAATGTTCAACATTTTCACTTCAGTGTATCTGCAGTTTATATTACATAATAGTGATTCAGCACATATAGTAAATTTTTTTAAAGGTTAGTTTGAAATTACTATGTTCAATCGGCCTAATTATATCCTGGGTTTTTGCATCACCACAGTCCCTAAATGTATCTAAATGCAGAAAATGGAAATCAAGTCAAATGGGGAATGTATTATATTCATATGTTAAATTAATTCATGTCATGGGGTGAATCATAGTATGCTAGCAGTATTAAAATTAACTGCATATTTGCTGTTACGTTGACGGATGTTCATGCAGATGATGATAAAACATAAAGGCCCTGGAACAGAACCGGTTCTGTGCAGTGGAGAGCCGCATGTGTTAATGGTATCAGTGTGTTTGAGCGCTCTGGAAGCCTCTGAACTGATTGTGCTGCAGTATTTCAGGTGCATGACCTCGCCAGGTTTTAACGGTGAAGGTGAAGCCAGGAAAAAGTGATAACAGGAAAGAAACGCAGGGAGAAACATGAGGTTGAATTCACCGTCAAACAACAGCCTAATGTTTCGGCCCACTACCCAGTGGAATGTGAGTGGTGCGTATCAGTTTACTGTGTAAACGTTCATGACCTGAGGGACGTTCAGAGCAACCGTGCACTGCCTGTTAAAGCTACGATAGTTAATTACAATGCCTGAAAGCTTAGAGAGCACAGTACAGAAATTCATCTCACTTCTGTTTGCCTTGTCTGACAATTAATTCAACCTAAAGGAACGATATGTATGAATACATAAAAAGATAACCGTCCTTGTCTTCCTTGTCTGCCAACGTGACACTGGGAGATCGAAAGTCGTAGGGCCACTAAAATGTTAAGTCATCCAACAGTTGTCTTCTTGTTGATCCACGTCTCCGTTTCTTTGTGCCCCCAGTCTGGGGGATGTACTTGTGATCATTTGAAGTCATAGGGGCACAAACATTTAGTTTGAAACGTCCAACGGTTGTTGTTGTCTTGTCGTGCCATGTCTATGTAAGCTTTCGCTTTCTGGAATGTTCATAGGCTTCCTTCAACTTGGTTTGCTGTCGAATGTGCTTGTTTTGCACCATGTCTCTGAGTCGGATCTTCAGGATTTGCAGCTCCATCGCTGTTTGTGTTGTCTGCAGCATCTTCTCTTCTGTTCCCCGCATCATCCACGTTTCACAGCTGTAGTTAAACGGTGGAGTTCAAGAGTTGGGTGTAAACTTTTAACATCTTTTGTTTTTGTTAGGACTTCTGGTATGTTCTGGAAGCTATTCCATGCATCAGTGTTATATAGTATAATTGTCACGGTTCGGTGAGGGGAAAAAGGGGCGAGGACTCAAGTGCAAAAATAATGGGTTTTATTAATAATAAATTAAAAGGTAAAACAAACTACCCCGAGGGGGGAAACATTAACAAAACAGACAAACCAAACTACACTGGGCAGGCTGGCAGGGATCAGGACTGGGACACTCACACGATGAGGCAACATACGATGACGAACTGGCCCAGGACAGCAGACATGAGGAGAATATAAGCAGTAGAAAATTAACACAAACAGATGAACATAATTAACTAATAATGGGTTAATAAGGACAGTGGGACTAGGCGATAGACGGGAGAGCACCTGACACAAAGAGACAACACAAGCCAGGTGCTCACATAAAACAAGACTAGAACACACAGCCAATGAGAGAACTCGTTAACCGCGTGTTCTTTTGACTAGACAAACACTGAAGCACACAACAAAAGCATGCGACCAATGTAAACACAGAGCCACGTGCTTTGACAACAGATGCAAGACACGAGCACACGATAAGTGAAAACACCTTACCGTGCGCTTACACAAAAGCAACGCGCATGTTTCATCTCAGCGCCAACCAAAAATGTTGACCAACTAGATGGAGACGCTGAGAATGAAACAGCGTGATGCTGACGAAACAAAACACAAACAAAAATACAAGAGCGCGTGTCCCAAGGACGCGCAGACCCCGCGCGCCAGCATCAAGCTGGAGCACGCACGGTCCGCGCGCACCTATGACGACACGCACACAGACAGTGACAAAACAAGTGCTCGACCCAAGAAAACTCGAGCCGAGCACTACCGGACAAGACAAGACAGAGCTAGTGTCCGGACTCCACCAAAACAAGAATTTTCAAGACTAGATTGGCAGAACCCTGACAATAATATAATATAATGGCTTCGAAACATTGTTAGTGTAAACATAAAAATGTAGTTATAATAAAACCATAAATTAAACCACAAATGAAAATAAAAAGAGCTCAAAGACTTGCTCCAGCAAATGTGTTTATCGAATTTTTGCTTTTTATTGTAGACAATATTGGTTATAGTAGGAGGTAATGTAGGATGTTTTCTAACACCATGCACGGGACATTTATTTCAGAACAGTTGTGATGCATACAGCAACCAATATAATATAAAGCATCACCAGAATCACAATATTCTGATCTTACTGGACATTTCAAATGAATCAAAATATTCATCAAGTAGCATAATATAATTTTGAGCCATTTTACCTAAAACTAATCTTTTGCTGTCTTATGAGGTTTAGTAGAAGCAAGTTTAGTGTATACACTTATAGTCAGATCACACTTCATTCATAAAGTGTGTGAGTGGATTGTTTATCACAGTGTGAGGCATGTATACATTACTGAACGCATAGCTCAGAATACAGTAAATTGAGCATAACATGACTCTTTTATAGAATGTGCTTATAAGCTATGTAAGTATGTGCTTTGCAAAGTTTTGGATGGCTTTCAATAACAGCAAGTCATTAGTGAATATTTGTCTGAGGCCCCGTAATGAGAGCCAGGTGGGACATCCCAAAACTGACTGTAGATCAGCTCAAAGAACCTCCAGAAATCCTGCATGTGATGTGAGTCTGCACGATTTTTTTATGAACTCAACATTGTTTTGGTCAAGCAGCTATCATCATGTTTAGATGGCAAACAAGCCATTGCCGTCAATGAAAACCAAATTGTACAGCATTGAAAAAGGAAAACATCTTTAAAAAAAAAAAAAAAGATGCCTCAGAGCATGTCTGATGTTTGCTGGAATAAGTTTGTTGGCAGGAGTTAAAAGGATTCATTGACAGATGAGTCGATTTGAATTGCTAGTGATCTTGTAGCATTTAAAACAATATTGATGTATTAGTAAAAGCCAGATGTTTTGTTGTTGTTGTTTTTGTATGTGGACATACAGTACCAACCAAAAGTATTTGTACTTTTGAGCCACAGTTTATTATTACCATTGCTCTAACCACTGTACATCTATTCATATGCACTGAGAGAGTATTTAGTGTTTCTCTTGCTTGACACTATTCAACCCAGGCTCATTCTGAGAACGTAGTCCCGTGGACGTTTCTGGAGACCACGAAATATGTAGCCGGGGGTACGTACGGCTGCATTTCATTTTTTTAAGCGAACGCTGCGGGGCGGTGTGACGCCGTTCCTTTCGGCGCTTGCCGGTCAGCCAGCCGGCCGCTCGCCTCCGTGTGGAGGGCTTTCCCGCTGCAACCAGTTTGTCCGGTTAGCTCTTCGTGTACTCCGGCGGACTCGAGGCGCAGAGAGGGGCTGACCACGACGACGACGACTGAGTTCGAGTCCGGGGAAGAGCGGTTCCAGAAATCAGGTAAGAAAACAAAAACAAAATCCAAAAAATGAAGCGAACAAGTTCGTCACAGGGTGAGAATGTGGTCAAAATCCGAAAAAGTGGTAAAAATCAGACGAGGGCTTTTCTTTTTCTGGACGGCTTTTGTGAATCGTCGTTGGTTGGGTTTAGGGACGGAGGAGGGTGGGTCAGCCGATTGGCCGGTCGCACGGTCAATCATCCTGTCATCCAGGCAGACAGGCGGAAGGTCGTTCGACAGTGGCCTCTAGCGGGTTTACGCGAGAACGGCGTGGGAAAAAGCGCGCACAGCGGCCTCTCGCGGATTCGCGAAAACAAAAACTGCAAAAATACGTTCCTCCCGGCACGTATTTCGCGGTCTCCAGAAACGTCCCCGGGACTACGTTCTCAGAATGAGCCTGGGTTGACACTATTGGTATACTTAAAGAATAATGACAACGAGTAAAATTTTAAAAAATAAAGCAGAGTGGTCGTTACACCTCAGGAAACCCAGGCTCATTCTGAAAACATACTGCTGTTTACTTTTCTGGAGAGTGCCAAATACGTCCCAGGACCCGCCTACCCACTTCCCTAAACCCAAGCGACAGTTTTAAAAAGCAATTCAAAAAGAAATGCCCATTATGATAAAATTATTTTACCACATTCTCACCCTGTTATTTACTTGTTTATTTAAATTTTTTGGCGTCTGTTATTGTCTTACCCGCTTTTACCCAACGGAAGGCTGAATTCTTACCCGTTGTCATGGTCAACTTCTCTCTGTGTCTCAAGTCCGCTGAAGTACATGTACTTGACAAACTGGTAACAGCGGGAAAGCCGTTCATACGGACATAATTGTTCCACCGGAAAGCACAAAAAGGAACTCTGTCATACCGCCCCGTATCGTTCGTTTTAAAAGTCGAAATACAGCCATACGTACTTCTGGCACCTTGTGTGACTGAATAATACTTAGGTTAGTGTATGTTACATTCAGCAGTCTTCGTTTCTATCAGCTTTGTGTTTAACTAAAGAAGTAATGAACTATTACAGCTCAGAACAATGTTTTATGTCTAATTTTTACATTTTGCGGCGAGTGAAAAGGTGAGTGAAGCGGGATGTAATACATCCAGGTGGTTGTTTTGAAAAACAGTGTTCTGCTTTGCATTGGGCTGCCAATAAGCCTGCCAGGCTATATTCTGTGGTAACAACTGTCTGGATGTGCATGCTGGGTGTAACACATCACAATTAAGATGAGTTAGATAATCAGTGGAGTTACTCTTTTTTTTTTTAAGTTATGCCAGTTGCTTTGTTTTCTCACACATTGAATGACACCTCTCTTGTCCCCATGTGGAGAAAATAAGGAGTAAATGCAGATGTGTAAACATGATACTTATTTTGTAACGTACTGTAAAAACGGTGTAATGCAAAATTTAATATTTATTTATTGCCGAAGAGTGCTTTATTTTCATGCAGTCCAGAAAGTTTTGTTTGAGCTGCACCCCAACTATACACTGTACTCAATCAACCTAGTACTATCAACCTAGACACAGGCTTGACACTTCAAACAGTGGTTAACCTATTTGTATGTTCTGGTTTTGCCTGTCCTTATGTGGCTGATTGACTTCCTTGGTGAAAACACTATTGTCTTCTCTGCGCCCTTCTAGTGCTGTTAGTATGAGTTGTGTGAGAGAAAACAAGAAAACAGCAGAGGTTTTGTGCAAACAACCCAGTGTTTTTCCTTCCCTCAGCATCGGATGTGAGTGCTGCAGGATTTTTGAGGTAGAGCCTTGACCACAAGTCTCAGAGTACAGACTTCAAACTGAGAGCGTGTACACGGGAAAAAACAGCAGCAGACACAGAGGAAATACCAGCACTGCTCTGATTTAATAGAAAATTCAGACCTAATATTGCTATTTTTGGGCAAATCTGCAGTGAAGTGGACCTGTCACCGCGAGGCAACATTTTATGTAAAAGAAGAGAGGCCAATCTTGACACGCTCCTAAAGATCCTTGCTGTACGGTAAAGTTTTGCTCTCATTTAAGCCTTGGAATTTTGGAAGGGCATCTGGAATCACTCTGTTGTCTACTAGCCATCGAGCCGTATAAATTTGTGTATTCGATCTGAAATCCATTGCAGCTGGCAGTAGTTAGCAGTTTCCTCTGATTTTTGTTTCATTTGAAGTGAATGTATGGCTCCGCGGGTTCGCAGGCAGCAAGAGAAAGATTGTGTTTCATGGTTGTACTCTGGTTTACCTCCAGTGTACAATGTTAGACCTTCTTTCTAAATCTGCGGAAATGAAACATGCCTACACTGGTATAAGAGAGGTTTAATTTAGGGGAGGTCATCCATGTCCTTATTAGACATTTTCAGACTAGATAGAAGATTTTAATAGTTTCTTCTGAGGATGGATAAAAAGAATGCATCATTTTGCTTGCTGAGGCAAGTTGTTCCTTAATTCTGCTGTGCAAGTTGAATAACATGGCAAATCCTGCCCACAGAGGGTCACTTCTCTGCAGAGGTTAGCTGTAAAGACTGGGAACCACCAATGTGACGGTTCGCTATTCGGCATTAAGTCCAGCTAGTTGGTTTGGTGTGTTCCACACATTGCCTTTCGATGGGTTCCCATTAGACCAAGTTGGCCTGATTCAGCATGTAGAGATGCCATCTGCCATAGGCTGAAGGGAGCACTCTGATTGGTAATTCAGCAACTAATCAGAGTGCGAGAACAAAAACTGAAGTGACAAACCCAAGTAAGCAATTTGTGCCAAGAAGGAACACAAACAAGGCGGCTGTAAGTTCACTACATTTCTCAAATGTTTGCAAATGTAATAGATTATTAAATCATAAGACACATTTGCACGAGGGAATTCTCCTGTGATGTCTGACAAGTACTGCGATGATGGTACTAAACACTTTGTTTATGCTTTGTGTGCGCATTTCATCTTCCTGTTTTCCTTTATGGAAAGGCAAGTCAGACTACTGCCCCCTGCACGCAGGCACACAATGCATACTCTCTTTTGAGTTGGCTGCCATTCGTTTGGTGTCTTCATGTGCAGCTGTTTGGTCCAGACGAGACCAGACGCAAGCTGACAAAACAGTTGTTTTTTATTGGTGCTAATGATTTGCCATTGGCTTGATGTGTCCTGGCTCTGACACACCTTCCTGGAATTTTCTACTAATTCTTTTGACCTTGATTCGTTGGTTTAAGTATGTCTATAGGGCTAAAGCTAAATGTCGCTTGAAGGTGGCTCCCAGGTCTAGACAACATTTCAGACAAAAAATGCTTACTGTCCAGACTGGCATTTGTATTGCACTCTCTCTACACTATACAGAGTTCAATGCCTGATACTTGATCTCTACTTCACTGGGCTGGTGCATGTTTTGCCAGCATCTGTATTTCCTGTTTACCATTTGCATGATAGTCCTTTGAAAGGGGCTTGACGAATCAGGGAATGGCAAGCTATAGTCTGGAAGACCAATCTGAGAGTGATTTAGGATAGCCATACCTCCATTTTCAGAAGTTTGTTTCAGGCTCCGTTTAACTATGATTTCTTATATGATTTAGTTTTACAAAATATAAGTTTTGCTACAGTTGCGTCTTTTGTTCACACTACCTCGAGTCCTTTTTCGAGCCCTGAAAATGGAGCGTTTTGAAAATGCTGAAGAGGCTGTTTTGATTTTAAAATGCTGCTGCTCTGTGTCAGTGTGGATGGGGGAAAATTGAGACACCTGAAAACGGAGGTGTGGCTGCCGACATTTGCCTATTTAATTGGGGCTTTTCCCTTAATATTAAGTGCACAAAGTTCATTCTTGCATCCTTTCCCTGTAAGTTCAAACAATTTTGATACGGAAAACTTACTCCCGAGGACACGCCGGGTAATTCTGTGAACAGTGGAACAGTGTAAGCTACTATATAATGAGAGAGGGGAGATTGAGCTCAGGTCGATCTGAAACTTCCCTGCTGCTGAGGCCGAGGTGAACTTCCCGAGAGTAAGACATTAGAAAAAAGATTTAGGCTTATTTTATTTATAATATAGAGCCCATTTGGATGGTGGGAGGAAACCGGGGAACCCAGGGGAAACCCACGCGGACACGGGGAGAACATGCAAACTCCGCACAGAAATACCAGATGGCCCAGTGAAGACCCAACGCCATTGGTATTCTTGCTGTGAGGCAACAGTGCTAGTCACTGGGCCACCGTGCCGCCCATTCTGGATAAAGGTGGAAAAAGGGGAGGAGGGTTTCTTCCAGACGAAGATAGTTGTAGAGAGGAAATGAGGATATATAGTGACTTGGGATCCTTTGATTGGATGATCATGATTAGCAAATGTGGACCAGCTGGGTCAATCATGAGCACAGGCTCCTCTCGAAATTAGTTTAAAATTAAACTTCACTTTGCTGAATATAAGGTTTACTAATAAATAATGGCTATTAAAAAAGTATAACATACAATAAGTTTACACAATATAGGAAATAAATGCAAGCATTCAGTCAAATGTGCAGAATCAGTGTACGTAGTTACATAAATTAATATATTGACTTATCTTTGCGCTCAACCAAAACACATTACCTGAGAACAAGTAATAGATTCAAAAGATTGAAGAGTTGTTAGATAGAGACAAGACGAATTAAATATCACATTTAACAACTATAGTGAGAAGAGATCTAGCGGTATATACTTGATGAACTGTCCGGTGTGCGCTACTCTCACCTGGGGAGGTGTGCTCAAAGCACCCGCTGACTGCCTGGAGCTCAGACATGCGCATATGCTGCTGTGCTTGGCAGACTGTGTGTCTGGTCATGTGATGTGTGTTGTTAGCTGTGTAGTGTGGATGGAGATCTTTTCAGAAACGCTAGAGGAAACACCAGTGTGGACGTGGATAATTTTAGTTCTTAAACAAAGTTTTAAAACTAAAATGTAGTAGTTTAAACGGGACCTCAGTCTGTCTATACTTTAACAAAACACCAGTGTTTCCTAACTAAAAAGGGGTCTTTAATATTCTTTAAAACACTTTGATCTTGTGGTTGAAAACTGCAAGAGTAATGTGGGTGCCAAGTGTAACATAACAACAAAGCATTTTAAAACAAAAGCACACTAATGTAAATGACATCTAAACAATTAAACAATTTAATAATCAGTCAATTTCATTGATTATAAACTGTATACCACTTACACCACTTTGCCACTTGGGAATTTATTCAGCATAACCCTGAAAATGTACAATTTGGATTGAATATTCGCACTCTATAGCTATAGTTTCATCCGAAGATTCCACTCCGTTTTATTTTTAGAATATAAAATGTTAGAATAATGGCATAACAGTAATATTATTACTGAAATTGTATTAGTAATATGCTAGGTTACTAGGTAAGAATCCATTACTGCACACACACACAAATGGTAATAGCTCACAGCTCTCTTCTTGGTGTATAAGCAGTGATAAGCAGTTACTGAGTAACTAATAATGAAAGCTGATACAGATTCTGTCCACTTGAAGCATTTCCAGAATGCTGTTCATATTTATCTCACTGAACCTTTTAATTATGGAGCACACTCTTGGCTTGTTTCACACAACAAACAGCTTCCTTTTGGCACACACAAGAATGCTGGTCAATGGCAGAATTGGTGTGATACATCTGTCCCACACTTGTTCACTTGGACTATCTTGTTTACTGATTACTGCTGAATTACTGTTTATATAATTGACAGTTGTTTTATGTACGAGACTCTCAACACCGTCTGTATATCTGTGATCTCTATCAGGTACGTGGTTTCCCAGAGCCTCAGGTATGCTGGTTTAGGAATGGCAAGCTACTGATAGCAGGAGATCATTATTCTATGGAACAAAGTGTCCGTGGAACATTTAGTCTGGTGGTCCAGGAGGTACAGGATTCCGATGGAGGACGTTACACCTGTGAAGCTGTTAACGACGGTGGGAGCTGCCAGGTTACTGCGGAGATTGTTGTGGAAGGTAAAGCACACCATGACTGGCCTAAGATTAATATTATTTATCTACAAAGATCACAGTAAAATAATGATTTTGCAGATTTAAGCCTGGCTATTTGCAATTGTTAAGAATTCTAGATGATTGTAGCATGTCAGACTGCATGAATACGATCTCCATGTCAGTTGTAATAATGTCAGACTGATAGACAGTGAGCACATTTACATGGACATCGGTGATCAAATTATTTGCCTTAATCTGAATGAGACAATCCACTTGTTAAGTGTGACGTAACGCGAACGGGCTTCCAGGTCCAAGCGCTCTATGAAGTTGTATGGGGAGACTCATCATATGGTAATAATAAACGTTTACAAAGCACTGTAATACTTTCAAAAATCACAGTGGAAATGTATATATCCACGCCTAATATCCGAGGGCCAGAAAGTGATACAGTTTTGATTTAATTGTTAAAATTTTGGTCCAGGAATCTACGTGTACACTATGATTTTATATAAAATTCACTTTAAAGTGTGATAGGACTAAAAAGTGGCCACAAACGAATACTTTCTCAATTCAAATGAGTAGCGGCTTGGACCCGGAAACAGTATTCCATACGTCACCGATACTTCACGACTTAACAAGCGGATAATATGATTAACGTGTTTACATGAGTTGCTTTTTGAATGTTCCTTTCATGATCCCGTTTTACATGTTATAGCAAATAATTCGATTAACGCCATTGCATCACCACACTATCCACATTTCTAACATGTCTTACAGTTTTATGTCATTTCGGGTGTTTCATTTTTAATTTCTTGACTTTAACTGCTGTTTGGCAGTTTCACTTTCATTCAGGAACATTTCATTCATGCCCCTCTGACAAACTGAGGTATTGGATGCGAGTATGAAGTAAGAACTGGCAAAAGAGCTATACCTAATTGTAAACATAAAGATAAACATTTGAACATTTAAACAAACATTTAAGGCCCGATCATACACCCGGCGCAATGCGGCGCAACTCAATTGTTGTTTGCTAGTTTCAGCTTGACGCAAGAGTGATTTTACATTTTGCGCCACGCTGTTTAAATAGAAAATGCATTTGCGCTCATATGTTCGCCCATAGGCATTCTGGTCTAAAAAGGAGGTGTGTTGAGGCGCATTGCTGGCGCGTTGCTATTTTGAGGGACTAAAATAGATTGTTCAATGGACCAGCTAAGAGCGCAGAGCACGTTAGTTGTGCGCCTCACTTAAACATTGCTTAACATAAACATGATGTACAGCAAAACGCAAATATCTTTACAAATCAAAGATAATTAAAGGACTAAAATATTACAAAAATAATATTTTCTACATAATTATAAAAACCACTGGCTCCATGACTTCTTCATCTCCGGGGGCTTTTGCAGTTTATTCATAACTGAACTAATTTGCTTTTGTATAATGTTATTATTATTAGCAGTATTATTTATTATATGCATATTTATATTTGTTTTATTAAAAACAAGCTTAGATTTGCCCACCTGTCATGTTTTAGACCATATGGGGCATGGCATGTGTATTTGGAAATAACTTTTTGACCACACTTCATTAATATTGTTTTTTATTTATTTATTTATTTAATTTGTTTGCTGGAAATTAGAACTTAATTTAGAACTAGTTTTGACACGAATCTTTGCACTTACCAAATGAAATTAATTATTTATAGGCTAATGGATGTCTGTGCGTACAACACGTTTCCTTATCCACGAGAGTGAAAGTGAAAGTAAAGAATGAGGAGGCTCATTCTCTCACTGTAGATGCTCTGTTTAACTGTTTTCTCGCTAGTGAAGCGCTCAGTTTTTCCACTTACAAAGTCCGCCATGTAAATAGCAAATGCGCTATGGCTTGACGCAACTGACTCTTAAAGGGAATGGATAATGAGACTCTGATTGGTTTATTCTCAAAACACACCTATAACTCATTAAGAGAATAAGCTCAACTATCTTAGACCATGCGCCGCGGTGCAAAGCAGATTTTAACCATCATTAAAATAGTTAAAGTGGATTCGGACACGTCCTTAATGCTTTTGCGCCCTGCGCTTTGGACTTTGCTTTTTGCACTTGACTTTTACTATTGGAAATTCAGTCCAAACCTAATTCCTGCCCCTAAACCTAACCCTAACCACGAACTATTCCTATATCAGAGGGAAATTATAGATGAATAATGATGATCTAAATCTGACCCTAAAGCTTAAACTATATAGCATATATACTCTGCTACCATGATAACAAGTATTGAATACTTCAGCTCATCTATCAACATGATTACTGTAGTAGGAGTCCTGTAGCATGTAATGTTTGTTGTGAATATGCTCTTGTAGTGGATTAAATTACATACTATGCCTTTAATAAATTATAGTTACTTCTAGATCTCTTCTCTTTTTATAGTTCAGCCTCCATAAATCTACAGTGTTCTGAAAATCTCTATTCTTATTCCTGCCATGCATAAATACAGAAAGTTAATTTTAAAGCCCAAACATTACAACATAGAATAAACACTGGTTTATATTGCATCCTAAAACCTCACCGTTTACTTTGAAGTGTGCTCTATACTGCCTATATTTAAACATTTACATTATGGTGTATTTCTTATTTTATATTCTTTTTTTTACCTGCAGTAAATGTATTTAGAGACAGAGATGCGTCACAACATCTGCCCTGATTTTATAGACTAATAAAAGCTTAATAAACTTCCTCTAACATACTTCACAAAACACAAGCATGTGGAACTATTCAAGTCTTTTACAACTAGCGGCAGATAATTGCAGCTCAAGTCAGGTCTGTGAAGGAGGGGATGTAGATGAGTGTATACTTTCTGTTTGGTGCTACACAAATAACTTTGCCCATCCCATACAGGAAACACAGGAATGAAATACAGCCTTCCTTCCTCGAACAGAACAGGGTGAGATGCATAACGTGCAAAACATCACATAAATATGAGCTTATAATGGGGTATGTTTAAAGGTTAGTTCACCTAAAAATGGAAATTATTTTATAAATTACTCATCCTAATGTTGTTCCAAATACCCTGATTTCTCTTTTCATCTTTAAAACACTACATATTTTAGATGGAATCTGAGAGCTCCCTTATCCTCCATTGAAAGCAATTGTCTCGAAGTTCGAAGTCCAGAAAACAAGCCAAACATTTTGGCAAAACTCTCCATGTCACTTCAGTGGTGCAAATGTAATCATTCGAAGCTCCCTAAATAAAATCTAAACTGTAAATATGACTTCTCTTCCATTTCAGGTTGTCAAGGTGCATATTTACTATGGACAATATCAGGCATTAGCACAACATCGTATTACTTCCTTTGGAGGATCAGAGAGCTCTCTGATTTAATCTAAACTATATCTAGGGGTATGATTCTCGCTTGGGGTGTGAGAGGTCCTGGGTTCAAATCCCAGACGAGCCCCCAATTATGTTACGTAGCGGCTGCACCTCGCTACGCACATAAGGTTAAGGATGACCGCTATTAAAAGAGGTCACCCGGAGTCCCCGTTCCTGTTCCCCAAGCACTCACACACAGGCCAAGTTGCGAAAAAGGGGTATCAAATTTATTAAACAAAAATTCCAGTATAGGAACCAGGGAACAAAAAGGCCAAAACAATAAACAAAACAAGGTACGCTACCTAATATTACATTTCTTACCTAAAACCGAAAATAAAGTTCCGTAAATGAAAAACAATTCTGACCTCCATAACTATCCATTAAACAGGAGAAAACTGGACGAAAGAAAAAGGGGCCTTCCCTTAGATCATTCAGCAGTAAGTAAACATTTAGCCACAGCTAACACAGATTACCGTCCTAGTACCGTATTTAACAGAGTATCTCACCAGATGACTTTGGAAAAAGGTTTCAGACAGAAAGATATCACTGCCACACAGAGAACTTAGAGCGATCTGCTCACACACACACAACAGCGAGGGGAAACAGGAAGAGAACTCGATGAAGAGCGCAAACAGCACGCTTTTATAACTGGCGCCGCCCCTCTCACAGCTGCACCTGATCTCCGCTCATGTGGAGAGAGAGAGAAAAAGAGACAGATAGAGGATACAACACACACAGGAACAATACACACTAGCATTGTCAAAATAATGTTACTCAATATGTAACAAGGGATGTGCCAAAAGGAAAGTTGTGAACCAAAACAGAAAGTGCTTTGTAATAATTATTATTTTCTTGAATTATATCTAATACTTTTGAATATTTAAGACTTTTAAAATTTAACCCAGTTACTTAAATTATACTGGTGTTAACAATCACAAAGTTTGAGCGAGTCGAAAGGCATAATTTTACCTGCATTGCCACGACAGCACTGAAACGCTATTGCAAGCAGCAGAGACAAGTACACTACAAAAATGTCATATTGGCACCTATTGGATGGGAGACCACATGGGAAAACCCAACACAATCTCGCGGCAATTCGTAACTTTTTGATTTAGTGGCTAATTCGTACGAAGTCGTACAATCTAATTCGTACAATTTAGTACGATTTGCTCATCCGCCAATGACGGTTGGGTTTAGGGGTGGGGTTAGGTGCCACGCCTCCTTTTTAAAATCGTACACTTTCGTACGACTGAACTCGTACTTAGAATTAGCTACTAAACTGACAAAACGTAAAATACTTACGTTTTCTCGTGAGATCAGGCTGGAAAACCAGGTTGCTGTTGAAAGTGATGTTAGTGGGGCCAGCAGGGGGCGCTCGGTCTGCGATCTGTGTGAGTCCTAATGCCCCAGTAAATGAAGAGGACACCATCTTGTCAATGTGAGCCGGTAGCATCCTGACTCTGTCGTCATTAAAAATCCCATGGCACTTTCATGTAACTCCAATGTCCTGGCCAAATTCCCTCTATTGGCCCTTACCGATCATGGCTTCCCAATCATCCCCATCCACTGAATTGGCTCTATCACTGTCTCTCCGCTCCACCAATATCTGGTGTGTGGTGAGCGCACTGGCGCCGTTGTCCTGTGGCTGCCGTCACATCATCCATGTGAATGCTGCACACTAGGGTTGGTGTGGTAAGACCCACTCATGATTGTGAAGTCCTTTGGGTGTATGGCCATACATGATGAATGCATTATATAAATGCACATTACTGGTTCTTGCATGGCACAAGTCATTAAAAAGAATGAATTTCATAGTGTCATGCAGCACATTTTGCATCTGGTCTGAATGCTATTACACCCTGCACGATAACTACTAGGGATGTTGGATTTTTTAGAGTGGACTTCAATTCTTGAATGCTAATTTTGAACTAGGTGGACTCCTCAACTCTATTGACAGATCATCTTTAAAACCAAAATGTAAAATGGTGTGCTTCATATTTGAAAATGAAAGCAAACTACATCCTGCTCCACCATTTAAAATAGCTTACAGAGCTCTTGTGGTCACAAAATTGTGAGTACACATTCAAATCACGTACCTTCTGTGTTTATCATGCTTGAGAACGATCAGAATTTCTGTAGCATGCAACTGCTTCATTCAGGAGGCTTGAAAATAGTTGATTGCTCTCTTGGAGACTGTTCTGGCAGTAGATCCATTGAGAGTTGAGGAATCGACTCTTTTGGAGTTAATATTTTCAGTTGATATTTTTGGCCACAATTGAAAATGTATATTTTGGCTGATCATTTTCAGAGGCCGAACATTTGGGTGCATCCATAAAAATATATAAATTTGGGTTGATTCCGCTGTGGTGACCCCTGATAAATCAGGAACTAAGCTGAAGGAAATTAAAGGGTTCTGAAGATTAACAAATGTCTTATGTGTTTGGAATGACATGAGAATAAGTAATTTAATTAATTAATTAATTTCCTTTTTTGGGTGAACTAACTCTTTGACTTGCTATTGACTGTTTTTCTTATCAAGTGCTGCTGTTATGATTATATAGAGTGCTGTAGGATTCGATGGTGTTAGGATCTTCCTCTTTTGTCACCAGCAGATCTATGGGAGCTCCTGCAGTAGAAAACAGAGCCAGTATCTGGGGTGAAAGCCCCCCAAAGTTTGTGGCTAAACCTTCTCGCTTGTATCTCAAAGTGGGACAAAGCGGCAAATTTTCAGCCAAGATCACAGGACGACCCCAGCCACTGGTGCAGTGGTACAAGGTAAGACGTTATTAGCTAGTATTTGAGTCAGATCTGGTAAGCATATCCATATTTCAATTTTATCTTTCAGGGAGAAGAAACGATCCAGCAATCAGATCACTATAACATGTTTGAGAGGTCAGGAATGCATTTCCTGGAGATTCGCAATGTGTTTTCTGAGGATGCTGGCATGTACACCTGTCTGGTGGCCAACAGTGCTGGGAAAGCCTCTGCAGCCGCTGAACTCATTGTGCAAGGTAACAGAGAAAGGTTAACTTATGGAGTCTAGACAAGAGATGCGTTTCCCAAACAACAACATAACTTATGGCTGAACTGCCATAGTACAATGTATAGTTTGAGAAATATCCAATGTAGTACAAGTGTTTCTCAAACTCTGTCTGAAATCCATCTGTCTGATCTCACAAGGACATTTATCTTAGGTTTTTTTTGTTCAGTTTAGTGGCTAATTCATATGAACTCCTGTTATTTCAGTCTAACAAAAATATACCATTTTTAAAAGGAGGCATGGATTGAACCAAACCCCACTCCCAAACCCAAGCATCATTGGGAGATGAGCAAATTGTACTAAAATGTACGAATGAGATCGTACAAATCATATGTATTAGCCACTAAATCATAGTTACAAATTGGCATAAAACAGCATTGGAAATACATAATCTGAACCATGTTAGTTAAATTGCAAATCTTTAATAATGATGCTCCTCAAATGAGTAGAATCACAATTTCTTTAGATAAAATCAGCAACAGATGTTTGTTTTTTTTAAATAAAAACATATTTTTTTATCCAATATGAGTTATGAGTAATAAACATTTAACTTGTTTCATTTCCTTGGTTATCTTATTATCTACATACTTAATCGAAACGAGGCAATTACTTTCTAATTACTACTAGCTATATTCAAAACACTGCAGAAATGTTATACATGTAGACTATAGAAAATATAGGCCTAATTTATAAAAATTTTAATTGAAATTAAAACCATGTGTATGAATATACCATTACGTATGTTTTGTTTTTCCAAATCTTCGGAAATGTAATGGATTTTCACTTGTATGTAAATAATAAAGGTCTTCATGCACCACAAAATGGCCTAAATGTTTTGGGGGTGCACTAAGGAAGGCACCACACTTGTCACTATGAAGATTGTTTAACTAAACTGTTGTAAAAATAACTGAGAGCAAATTACATACAATGAAAACAAGGCAAGACTATAGGATTTCAAAATCAAGAGTGGATGGTTAAATGTGGGAAAGGAATAGGACATAGGGGAGCACACAAGCACACAAGTTTGTGGCACTATTTGCGACTATTCCTTGAATAGATTCAGGAAAAACAGAATCGCTGAACAATGTTTGTAATGATGGAAGTTGCGACCTTGGGTCTGTTCTTCGTTCCTCGCTTAAACGATCTAAAATGATTTGACAGATCCTGGATTTTTCAATCTTGATAACTGATATCTGGCTAATTTGGTTCTTCAAACAAGTTTGTGAATCAGATTAAAATGTCTGGATGAACTGATCTGAGATCTCTGCGTGTGTTGTGAAGGACGGATCTATCGATCCTGGAAATCACGATCGGCGCAACGATTGGCTGACAGCACAGCATCTTAATGACAGCATCTGATTAATATTCAATTATCCATGTGAGCGAAATTACATAAAATTCATAGGAAACGGTTTGTTAAATATGATACGCGATAACGTTCCAACTTTGTTGTGGGCTGCATGCTTTACACTTTCATGTGGCAGGAGTATTTAGCAATTTATTTAGTTTTACAGTTAGAGCGGATTTTTTTTATTATAGTACCCATAGCAGTATTATAGTAGCGGGTTTCTTAATTGGAGTAAAGAATAACTGGATGTTTAAATTAATTTTGCATCACAAAAGCATTTTTTATTGGTAAATGTGTCTGCAATTTTTGTGAAGCATCAAATCACCGTCATATTAGCCGTCAAAACATGTTCATGACTGCATACATTATTATTCCTTTAGAGAAAAGTCGCATATTGTGCATGTCTATTATCATACACAAATTATATTAAAGCGATTGTACGAGTTTGTTTCTAAAAAGTTTATATCTTTGAACCACCAGGTGGCAGTCTTTGTACTTTTATTTTGGAGTGCAGATTACATAAGTTTTATTAATCATATTTTTTAACTTATATATATTTAAAAATATATATTTACTATTTTCCCAAGTGTACATAACTACTACTGTAAGAAAGTATCAGCATTTGGTACATACTTTCAGTATTATCTTTGCTTGGACTGACCCGATATAATCCTGTTTATATGAAATGAGCCTGCTCCCGAGCAGGTTTAAGCTACCAGAACTGTTGCTATGACAACAACTCTTGTATGAGTTTTGAAGAACGAAACGATCCTGGATCGTGTCAAATTGCCAATAACCAAATCCATCTAATTGAGTAATCCACCTACGAAGAACGGACCCTTGAGATATGAAAAAGTATCCCAGGATTGTCTCAGTTTTTCTTACATAAGCTATGAGCAAAATGGCAAATTCTGAAAAAAAACATTTATTCTCGTTTGTGAAGAGCTTGAAATTTACACTAGCATTTCATTCATTTTTGGGGGGAGAAAAATTATATAAGAATAGTGTGTGTCCCCCAACACCAGAACAATAATTATAACAGCAATGGCTTTAGGAATGTCTTAATATTGTTCAGGTAAAAATCTCACAGTTTGACATGCGGTTTATTCTGCTCCTCTTTTGCAGATGGAGACACTGAGACAGTCATGTAAGTATGCAAGCAAGTTTTTTTAAGTTTAGATTGCTTAGATTGATTTTAAGATCTAAGTAATGAATAAAACCTTTCAATGAATAAAATATCATATACTCTAACTAACTGAATTAGCACAAGTCTATGGATATCTTATACTCTTGTGTGATTCTCAATGATTTAAATAGGCGTCTTTATAAAATATAAGTTGCTTCATTGATAGATTGATTTTCCTCAATGGCTCTTCAAGTTAATATTTAGTATTTTCTTTCCATAGCATGGCCAAAACATCTCACAATCTCTCTAAACCGTTATCGGTCAGAAACACTTCCAACACGCTTGCCAATGAACAGAAAACTTCCAGCACGTCCATCCAAACCATAATCACAGAAGCCTGCACACCGTTGCCCACTACTACTGTTCCCACTGTTCCATCCATGATCAGAACAGGCACAACAAAAATAACATCATCACATCCCTCACAACCTATCAGCAGGTCCACAGATGGAAGACAAGCAGCTGGCCAAAATACTTCAAACTTTGTCAATTTAAGAAGTCTAAAGAGCGTGAAGAATGAGACGCAAGGCACAAAGAGAGTTTTGGATATGTTCAGAGCTCCGGGACAGACGCCTGAGCCATCACAGATAGAATCCAGTAGGCATACTCGCCAACAAACCAAAGAAATCAGAATGGATGTCCTAGAAACTCCGCCCAGTTTTGACTCACAGCCTCAGAGCCAAGAGGTCCTGCAGGGCGAACAGGTCACTTTCAAATGCCAAGGTGAGTTGAGGAGTTGAGTTTATGGGGTAAATATTGTTAGAGATAAAGTTGTCTCACAGTGCTTATTAGAGTTTGCATATTTTCCTTGGGTCTGCCTGGGTTTCCCCCACTTTTAAAAAAACGTGGTGTAGGCAAATTCAATAAAGTATATTGGCCATTGTGTATGAATCGGTTTACAAGTAGCTCAGTTGAGCATTCACCTCATGAAACATGATTGCCTTTTGTCGGTACCTTCAGAGACTAAACAGGGACAAAGTCAAATGCTGCATTTACACTGTAGGGTTTAAGTGACTCAATTCCGAATTTTTTTTTTCTCCAATGTGGCACAGATCGGATATGGCCCGTGTATGTGTAAGCAGGAAAAAAAAATCGCATGGATTCCGATTTACTTAATTCAATCCTTTTCATATGTGGAAATTTATCCGATATGAATCGGATCTGTGTCTGCAGTGTAAGCAGGTAGATCGGATTTACACCTGTCAATGCGAGTCGCGCATCATTAAAAACCATAGCGAATGACGTCAACTCTGATGCTTTCATTTCAGAACAGACTTCAGGAGAGTCGCAAACATTAAATCTCATACACAAGGACTAAAAGAACTAAAAGAAAGAGGGAGAGATCAAAATCCGCCACGTAACCAATGTAAACTAGTATGAAACTTTTGCATGCATCACATGCATAGATCACGCCATACCTACTGGTTTAAAAAGGCCCAATGTAGACACCAACAGTCCATATTTTCAACCTCTCCCTAATCAAACACACCTGAATCATCTTATCATGACATCAGAAGAGACTCCAAAACCCGAAGTCAATGGGTCAGATAACGGAGACATCCAAAATATGTACTGTTGGTGTGCCTCTAGGAACAGGGTTGGGAAACACTGGTCTAGATGAACCCCCTCTTTTAGTTTCTGGACTAATGTTGTCATAGGACATGACCATAAGTCATACTGTACTTTTTACATCATAGTTCAACACAGAATGAATCAATTTAATAATAAAGAACTCTGAGTACTGTTAAAAGGGATTAACAAAATTGTCTTGGAATTAATGAACCATTATAGGCAGTCCACATACTGTATTGTGGCTTTTGCACACTCAAGTTCATTCATTCATTTTCTTTTCGGCTTAGTCCCTTTATTAATCTGGGGTCGCCACAGCGGAATGAACCGCCAACTTATCCTTCAGGCAGAATGAAGACACTTCGAGAGTACATTTTCATTAATATGAATGTCAAATTTCAATGTACTTGAAGCCTGATTGTAACTGTAGCATGTTGTTCGGTATATAATGTACTACAACTTTATCATCTCAAATATAAGCTATATTTGACTTAACTGTAAATTCAGTAGTCAGTGGGATGCATGTATTTTGTCACTCTGGTTTTCTGCACACAAATAAAACATTTAAATTTGAGCTTGACTAATATATGCAGTAGATGTTGCACAACTCAGTAGCCACCTAAATGTCAAAATGACATCAAACTGACATCAAAAAACATGTCAAGAATGCTAATCGATTTGATGTCAATCTTGATGTTTATTTGACCTGCGCACATTGATGATTTGAACGCTAATATAACAACATAAAAACTATTATAATATAAGAAAAGTTTTATTAATCAGGATTCTGAAAGCTTTAAATTCCAAATGATAAAATTAAACAGGATTTTGTATTCCTACAATGTATGTTAACAACATTGATGCTAAATTGACATCAAACTGATGTGTAGCATTGGTGAACACAACAAAAACAGGACAGTCCTTTTTAATTAAAGAACATTATTACACCAATGTTAGATGTCAGTATGACATCAAGGTAGTCAATTAGCATTAAACTAGTTAGCAATTAGCAATTAACATAAAGGTGCCCACCAGAAATTTTGAGTTAGCTAGTGCAGATATTAAATGAGTGTTCTGATTGTGTGCTGTCAGTGTCCGGGATTCCAGTGCCTGCAGTGAGCTGGCTGAAAGATGGAGCTCCTCTCAGACAGAGATCAGGTGTCAGCACTCGACAGGAGGCCGGTCTGCATGTTCTGTGTCTGGACAATGCTCACATAACTGACACGGGGCAGTATGGCTGCACTGCTGCCAACAGAAGAGGAAAGACCGCAGCCCACTGGAGTCTGACCGTCAAGCGTAAGACTCCAACAGTTACTTTATCTACATTTGTTGAATTTCTGTACGTTTTAATGAGCTGTTAATTCAGAGGCTGCATGGATTCTACCATTCAAATATTTGTAAGAGTTTTTACAGAGCTGCCACATGAACCTGTATCAAATCATTACAATATGTTACACTATAGGACTACACAGTATATCGTCTCAGCATTGATATCGCAATATGCGAAACTGCAATAGTCTCATTTCAGGAGTTGGGATTATAATAACCAGCCACAACAGTTCAGAACATGTGATTTGTGGAGTCATAACAGAGTATTCAGTAGAGTGACAGATTTTCAATGTGTTTTTAAAACATGTGACTGTGTAAGAACTCAAGTGAATTTAAGTGGAGTTTCATAAACTAATTTCGAGAGAAGCACGTGATATGATTGAGCACATCTGGCCACTCATCTGTAATCAGTAATAATCCAATCAGAGTGATCCTAGTTTACTATAAATGGATCAATTTCTCCCTACTGTTCTATCTTCGTTTGGAAGAATCCCCCCTTCCACCCCATCTCCTCCTTTTCTAAAGGGGGAGCTCTCGAGACCTACCTGATCTCTGATCTCCTGATATGCTTATCGACCGAGCGGAAGCCCTGGGCTCAATTATCTCCGAGATCAGGGTTCTCTCCCGGGACAGCATGCCAAACCTGCTTTATACACCAAGCATATCTAAGTGAGAACTCTTGAAACCAAGAAGGTATAAAGTTAGAAGTTTATTCATTAATTCATTCATTTTCTTTTTGGCTTAATCCCTTTATTAATCTGGGGTCGCTACCGCGGAATGAACCACCAACTTATACAGCATATGTTTTACGCAGCGGATGCCCTACCAACTGCAACCCATCTCTGGGAAACATCCACACACTCATTCACACTCATACACTATATGGACAATTTAGCCTACCCAATTCACCTGTACCGCATGTCTTTGGACTGTGGGGAAAACCGGAGCACCCGGAGGAAACCCACTCGAATGCAGGGAGAACATGCAAACTCCACACAGAAACGCCAACTGATCCAGCCGAGGCTCGAAGCAGCGACCTTCTTGCTGTAAGGCGACAGCACTACCCACTGCGCCACTGCGCCGCCGTTAGAAGTTTAACAAAGATTAATTGTGTTTAATTATTTATACAATGAAGTCTAGACATTACTATTTTTGAATATCAGTTCCTCAGTACTGCTAGATTCCTCAGAAAACCATTAGGCATGGTTGTTCAGTTGAATTCATCTTTGCTTGAAATATGTTTATATTTCGTGCATGTGTACTCCCCTATAAAATAATCCCAATAGATCTAAAACCATAAACTCTTTTTTCTTATATTCATATTACAATATCTAGGTGATCGTAGACAAAAAAAAAATCGCAATGTCAGTTTTTTTTACCCAATACAACAGTGAATGTAGAAAAAATTTCTTGTTGCAATTAATTGCTGAAGCTTTTACCTTCAAATACTGTATTACCAAGAT
This sequence comes from Danio aesculapii, assembly GCF_903798145.1. NCBI lineage: Eukaryota > Metazoa > Chordata > Actinopteri > Cypriniformes > Danionidae > Danio > Danio aesculapii. The sequence continues at coordinate 4,617,906 of NC_079443.1, read as the reverse complement.
ATTGACCAACATGTAATCTGCAAAAATAGTTTTTCTTTAAGAGGTATAATAATAAAAAGTCTTTATTGTATATATGTTCATCGTAAATAAACAAATTAAATTGCAAGAAGATGCCAAAGTGCATAAGCTAAACGCTTCACAATAAAGGTTTATTAGTAAAAATTAATGTGTTAAAATAAAATTGAAAATAAATAGCCATATTATATATAATTATATATTAAAATGAATAGAAAAACAACTGAATTTTATTAGTTATTAACTCTGTTTAATCAAATGATAATGACTTTTGATTTAATTAGTTATCAACTATGCAATTAGCATCACTTAAGCTTTTTTTTTAGTTGTCATTACATTGACTTCAGTTAAATTAACTAATGTTAACCAATGTAGCCTTACTGTACAGAGTTAATGAACTATAAATAATCACAGAATTTTTTTTTGTCGTAGGCCAGATTAACACGTGAATATATTCATGTTTGAAAAAACTCACCTATTTAGTATTTGATGCTGTGATGAGCAACTGCTAATATAAGGTAATCAGAGCTTCGTTTCTCAAAACCTTCTTGAGGCTACGTCCTTCATAAGTTGTTAAGCTTAGCGTTAGTTTCCCGAAACTATCCTAGTCAAGTATACACTTATTATGTCATACTTTCATGAGGTTGGTCTAGACCACTCTTAGTTATACCTCATCGCTGCTTTTTTTTACGCCTAAGTCTATGAACATAACTTTTTAAGTTGTATATTGTAACACGGGGAGTGACAGAGACAACTGAGGTTTAGGATCCACGTGCAGGTTTATTCAAAGTCAGAGAGGCAATGGTCAACACAGGTGCAAACAGATGTATAAAGGCAGTCCAGAATCGTAGTCAAACACAGGCGAGAGGTCGGTAGACAGGCGGCAGACAAGGAGAAAGGGAAACTAGGCAAAGATCAAAAAACACGGAGGAACAAGACTAAGGGAAACGCATTGTAATGTCACTTTACAGCTAACAAGACTCGGCAAGGGAAGTGAGTGTGTGTGCTGCTTAAGTCGTGTGTGTAATCAGTCTGACAATCCTCAGGTGGGGCAAGTGTAATCAGTAGTGACTTGGAGCAGGTGTGAGTGTGTGTGGCATGACTGAATATGTAGTCCATTTACATGCAGATTTGTAGTCCTTATGTGCAAACCAGCGATCTAGGGAGTTATGATCGCTGGTGACCGTGACATATATACACCAGGTGTTTAACGAGAAAATCATATTTCAGAATTGTTTACACATTTTTAACTCATCATAATTTGGTCCAATAAGTAGTTTTTTTTTTTCAATAAACATATTATTTTTGGTATTTTCTCTATCCCATACCCAGTACATCTATGAGTACACCCCATACATTACTCTCTTTTGTATTCATATTTTCTATAAGATTTTCTATAAGCTTTACAATCATATATTTGTGCACATACAACAAATTACTCCACACCAAAGACAAAACTGGATAGAACAAAATATGAAACTTAATTTTAACAAACATGAAAAATCAAGAAAACATAAAAAAATACCAGATTTTGATGAAAGTTGTAGCTGTTGTAGTTTGTAATTTTTTTTTGCGATAACTTGTATCAATTAATATGTATGATCTTTCTATTCCTAAAGATGTTCAGTGACTAAACTTATTATGAATATATCCGCTTATTAAAACAGTCTTGTTTAAACTCTAAAAAATTGTTTATATTTACTGAGAATATGATTTAAAATAATTCAAAAGATGAACCCATTTATGCTGAGCACTGTATATACAGTATCCTGATGAGGGAAAACAAGTTCATGATGTCTTATTTGTCAACAATAATGTATGGTTGGTTTTTGGTAGTATAATCAGTAGTCTGACAGTGCCACCTGTTGGTGAAATCGTTGCAGATGCATGGTTTCACTGTATTTGTGTGTGTGTGTGTGTGTGTGTGTTGTAGGTTTGCGAGTGGATGTGAAACCCCCAGTGTTCAGCACTGCTCTGAAAGATTGTTCGGTGTGTGAAGGACAGGAATTCACCCTGCAGTGTTCAGTGGAGGGCAAACCACAGCCTGAGCTCTCCTGGCTGCACAACGGTGAGAGAAAATCACTGCTGAACAGACAAATGGTATTTACACATTAGACTAATTTATCTTATGAGTTCAGCTTGGGCCAAACCAATCTGAAATGCTGGGTAACAATACTCTCTCAACAGACTAGTCGGTAACACTTTAGTATAGGGACCAATTCCCAGTATTAACTAGTGGCTTATTATCTGATATTTACGATATTTGCTATGAAAATCCACTAAATAAACCCACTTACTAACTATTAATAAACAGCAAATTAATAGTTTATTGAGCTAAAAGTCTTAGCTTGGTTTATTAACCATAGCATGAACTGTACCTTAAAATAAAGTGTGACCGACTAGTGTTTGTTTATTTGTCCAGTTTTTTAATATTCATAAAGCTTGGTAGTTTGTACTAGAATATAAATTTTGTTTGGTTTAAATATTGTAAATATCGCTCATTAACAAATAACATCAGATAAAAATGTCTTCTATATTCGTACATTTATTATATGTATATAGTCAAGCCCGAAATTATTCATACCACAGGTGTATGATTAATATCAGACTTGAATGTATGTGTTTATTTATAATAATAATAATAATATAATATTTTTTAATTATTTATATAATATTAAATGTATATAGTTATAATAATACTACTAATAATAACAAAAATAATAATAATTATTATTATATAATAACATAATTTTAAAAAATAGTAATAATTATTATTATTATAAATAATATTTAAAAAATTATAATAACAAAAATAATAATAATAATAATAACAACTAGGCCTGTTGTAAAAGAATTTTTGTTGTGCAATATATTGTCACAGAAATTGTTGCGATAAGCGATATTATTGATATTTTGAGATCATTATATGCCACTGATTATACAACATTAATAATGCAAATACCCTTAAACACTTTCAAGCGACAAAAAACTTTGTTTAGATTGTTTAGATTCGGTAATCTAATGTTAAAAGAGTAAATGTCCTAATAAATATCATATTAAGTAAATGTCGAATTATAAACATTGACACTGGTGAGGTAGAATGTAAATGTCCTTGTAAAAGGGCTTTACTGTTAGTTGCAACACAGGCACATTGTGAAAACGTACCCCCGTATACATTTCTGGAGTGCGCAAATTATGTAGCC